>NC_054385.1:104417752-104717752 GCF_017654675.1 Xenopus laevis | reverse complement strand
GTTTTATTTAGGTTACAGTATTTGTAAATGAAATTGTAGTTGAAAGCAGTATCTGATCCCCTTCTGCACTGCTGGTCCTGTCTCTTTCAGTTGAAGCCAGTCGTTCATGTCCTTTTCGGGTCTGTTAATCTGCTGGCTTGTGCTACATTGTTTCAACAGTCAGAACCACCAGGGCAAAGAATAGAAAGGGACAGATGGATAGTAGTTATATTTACAAGTAACTTCTAAACTATTACCATTTGTAATTTTTGCATATTGTTGGGTTTACATCCCCTTTATAGTACTTTGTAGCAACTATAATAAAAAAAAAACAAAAAAAAAACAGCTGGCTTCTGCTACATTGTTTCAAAAGTCAGACCTACCAGGGCAGACAACACAAAACGACAGACAGATATCAGTTGTTTTTATTTTATTATAAAACGATTGAACATTCAGTGGTGAACAAAACGGGTTGGCCGGCTGATCTGCTGCTTTTCCCTTCACGGCCAGCGGGAGCTGCTACAGAGCAATAGCTCCAAACAGGGAAGGCAACAGAACAGTTTAATTTGCAAGGAATGATCATGAGTCAGAAGCTTCATGCTAAATAAAAATAAAATGTAAGTTAACAAAGAGATTAAATATTAATTGAGAAAGACAATCATTATGGTATTATGTACTGTAAATCTTTTTTATATTTCTGATATGCTCAAGCTACTTATATATTAACTTAATGGGGCAAATAACCTTATGGGGGTTATTCACATGCTTTGCCATTGACTTAGCCAGTGCATGGAAAAACAGAGAACAGTGAAATTTCCCTCTGGAGCATTGTTTTGAGCTATATTTCTCCCATTTGGTAGGCCTAGCATGTCCCAAAAATGTGACCATATTTATAACAAGAAATCAAAGGCAGTCTTATTGAAAGCAGTTTATTAGTGGCATCATCAGACAATAGCATGTTCCTTTCTCTCCGTGTTTCTCTCCCTGGCATTTAAGATGCCTCCTTACCACTTCTTTCCTCTCTGACCATAATACAAGATGTTAAATTGACCCATGTGTGCCTGGGATACCCATTGCTGCCTGGGCATATTTCTGCCATGTAATTTATCATTATCTATGTCAGAACTGTATTTTGTAACAGTAGCTCCAATGATTTGAAAGGTTGCAGTTAATAAGCCATGGCAGTTTGCTGGCGGCTCTAGTTTAGCAGGAGCTGGTCAAGCTGAGACTCACCCGCTCTCCTATTGCACATCACAGTTGTACTCCTTATAATGTGTTTTTATGTGGAGCTATGACTATAAATAGCTACGGCAAGAAGGCCAATGCACCAGCATAATGTTTTCTAGTCATAGATAAGGTTACCAGATTATGTGAAGAAATCTGGGACCATCCAGATGCAAGAGCTGCACTTACGTTCTTATATTAAGTGCAGGAGTTCTAAATCCCCATAGCACCTCATACACAAGTACCCCCCAATGTTGTGCAGTGAAATCCAGTGCGGGGAATCCCTGTAGTTGTCATTACAGCTTTGAAGTAAAGTGAGTCCTAGTGCTTTGTGTCCTCCAGCACTCCTACCTTGGAAACCCATGTGCAGTCCATCTCCTACCCACCCTATATGCAGATCTACTCTGCAGAGTACAAGCAGCAGACTTTTATTCATTGTAGGAGTACAAAGAGTTGCACCTCTGGTTGCTTCAAGCAAACTGAGAGAAGCAATATGCAAAGTGCAAAACAACAAGATCCAGCATATTGCATTGCATGCCCATACCAATAAAAACACAAGATTTTTACTATGGTATATGGTGCCCTGATAATACCCATGTCTTTGTACTATGGATATCGGATGGTTCCAAAGGGCGGATCTGAACACTGAATTTGCCAATGAACTATAATGGCCATTTGATGGAGCATTAGTAGATGGGTAAAGAGTCACAGTGGAACAATAGAATGGTGACCATACGGTGCATGTCCCCCTGTTGGTTGTCTATCCATCAGGTCAATTGGTTGGATACCACATGAGATCTGCATGCGAATTTCCACCTTAAGCATGAGAGTATGAAAAAAATGGTTTCAAAATTGTAAATACTGGCCAGGAGCATTGCCTGTTGTCTCCAGGGCAAGAGTTTGATGGCATTTAATCCATAAACGCAGACTGACTTTCCCCAAGAGCAGCATACAATGTGTAACTTGACGTCTTACAGCAAGAACATGATTAGGCCCAGCAGAATATGTCTGTTCCCATTAGCCATCCTGCAACACTGCTCTTCATGGATGTGTTTGCTTGCACTTTGATTATATTTATGGGATGCTAAGATCAAGAAGAAGGTCTTTATTTATATTTACAATGTTTCCCCCCCTCTTCCTTTTGGAGTTGACTGTGGCTTCTCTTCAACACTCACAGGACATTGCAGTGACAGAGAAGAAGTGCTGCAAATGTAAAATGTCAGAGCTGTACATCAAGGCACTCGCTCAGGAACCTGAATATAAGAAATATACCTCTGAAGATGTAACACTGTTTGTGCCGGAGAAGAGTGTTGGTAAGATAAAGTCATATACAGTATATTGCATGATTAAGAAAAACCCAAAATGTCCAGTCTGTACCTCTGTCGATGGAGATGAACTAAACTACTGTGTCCTTCAGAGGCTGGATATTAGGTATACATGAAAGCTATCAAATTATTCCTTTGAAGAGGTGCAATTATAAATGCTTCTCAATGGTCAGTAACAAATTGGGAATAGTCTAATATGGTAAGTACATTATATGGACAAAAATATGTGGACACCTGCATGTCCAATATCTCATTCCCAGACTATTCATTGATGCTAAAACAGACTTTACACTCTACTCATTTGAAAAGTCAGAGGGGTAAATTTACTAAGCGGTGAAAATTCGGTGAATTTTCGCTAGCCTTACTTCGAGCAAATCAAAGCGAAGATGCGCTAGCATTCAATTCTGCCTAGCGCAACATTAGAGGTCTTCCCTCAAGCTAATTTGCATATGGTTGGAAATTTAATGGACGTATATGTTGCAGCAAATACATTACATTACACAAGTCCAGGGAACTTTAATAAAGAAAATAGAGTCATTATAATGCCATACAAATGAGCCCACTGTACAGTTAATGTTCCATATGTTAGAAAATGTATGGGGGAACCCGGTTACCCAAGAAAAATTTTAAGGACTTTTGCAGGCTATCACTCTGAAAAAAAGGAAAATACGCCAGCATTTTTTGGACTTAGAAGCTTTTTCCACTAAAAAATATGATGTAAGTAACAGAAGAATGAGGAAGATCTATACACTCCAATGCACTTCTCCTGGTCTGAGTTGGTGAAGGCAAGTCTGGTGAAAGAGGTAACGTTCAGTAAAATCCGCATCTTAGTGAATTTGCTGAGTGACGTCCATTCGCCAGAGCGAAAATTCCCCTGGCGAGAGAGTGCGATAGAGTGCGAATCACCGCTAGTCTATCTCCTTCTCTAACAAAGTGATGCCTGCGCCTGTCAAAATCGGCAAAGTCCCTGAAACCGGTAATGCTGGCGCTTTAGTCACTTCACCCTTTAATAAATCTGCCCCTAAATCTCAGATTTGCTTCCATTCAGCCACAGGAGGCTTAGTAATTTTGGGTACTGATATTTGGGATGAGACCTGGTTTACATTGGTGTATGTGCAGTCAGTCCTCTCCCATCTCAGCAAACCCATTCTGTATAGACTGGGTAATTTTTGTACTGAAACAGGAATGACTATTGCAACAAGGTAGGCAGTTCAGAATGATCATGAATGTCATTCATTCATGGTGTTGGTAATAATGGGTGTGGCTTAAATAATTCCAAGTCTAATATTTAGAAGGGGCAGCCACATACTTTTTGGCCATGTAGTCTACAAAGTGGTGGGTGATAAAACCCAAAACCACAATTTGTCTCTGGAGCTTTGGTTTTAAAAGCAATAGTTGTATTAGTAGTCGTAGCTGATATAGTGCTCCTGTAAAGAAGAACATAGACATGTGCCTTATTAATACAATGTACACAACATACAGGAACTTTTACTTGGCCCCACAAGACAAGGACTGAATAATGAATGATAAATAATAAGTGGTATTGGCTCTTTTTGACTTAAAAATAGTAGGAAAACATGAGGAAAGAACATATTTTGTGCACACAATCCACAACCAGGGCACAACAAGGCACATTCAGCTGATGACACACTCATACTATGACTCACAGTAGTGAGTCAGTTACAGTGTTTGGCATAAAATAAAAGTGAATAGCATGTGGTCAGCTCGAATGAACATCGAGTATTTCCTTATGCCTTTCCATTTGATCAGTTTTCTTGTGTTCTTCTTACATTGTGTATGCTTGGCCCTGGCAATGTGTCTCACCCAGCCTAGTTACAGGGCTACAGAGTAGAAGAGGGATGGGGTAATTTGTGAAAGTATAGGGTGAAACACAGGGACAAAGAAAATTTAGGTTTCAAAGGGGTGGGAAGACTGTTCGTTTGGTGAAGTTTAAACGTTTCAATGGGTAATTTGGTGAAATTCCCATTCTTTTTAAAGCAGGAAAAGAATTTACTGTAGATTTGTTCAACCCATATCTACCACAATCTCATATCATAGACCTTTAAGCAAGAATGGCAAAATTATATTTTGGGAATGCCACAAGCTGCCATATTTCTTAATTTGCCTCCTTCATTCATTCTTCTGACTCCAGCATATAAAACTGCTCTGCTACTCAATTAGAGGCTTATTTAGCTGTTGAGTAATAAGCAATACATTAAAATCTCAGATATTCAGAGAAGATCTTTCTGTTTCTTGCACAAATATTACAATGTAGGCTACTGTGCCTGTGCCTGGTGATCCCTGAGTACACCTTGGAGACCCTTAGAAGTGGGTAGGTTTTAATCAGGTAATAGGTTGACAGTACTGGTCGTTTTGTGTAGATTTACTTATAGGACAGGGGGTCTGGAAGAGGGATCCAATCTACTTCCTTAATACTTAGTCTCTTAGTAATTCTGTTCCACCTCTATTCCTCATACTTCCAATTAAGGTACTTTATTGTTTGGAGGGTAGCAAATAGTGATGGGCGAATTTATTCGCCAGGTGCGAATTCGCGGCAAATTTGCGTGATTCGCCACCAGCGAATAAATTCGCGAAACACCAGTGAAAATTCGCCTGAAAAAATTCGCCGGCGTCAAAAAAATTCGAACGCTGGCGTCCAAACCGGCCGGCGGCATCAAAAAAACGGGTGCCAGCATCAAAAACGGGCGCCAGCGTCAAAAACGCGACGCCGGCACCGTTTCGCGAATTTTTTGCCGTTTTGTGCGCAATTTAGCCCGAAATTCGTAAATTTTCCGGCGAAGTGAAACGACGCAAATTTGCCCATCACTAGTAGCAAATTGTGCTCAGATTAAACATTTGCACTTTAGTAATATGTTCTATAAAGTAATGGGAGATACTGGGAAACAAATACTATCCAAAACAGAAACTTCTTGCATTAGAGTTTTAACTTAGAAAAAAAAAAGTCAAATAAAATGAGGTTATAATGGTGAAGCATTTCATTAGCTCTTACTTTCTGTTTCACAGAACAGGACATTTTATTGCCTAGGTGACCTTTTCAAGGCAGCCATTTGGCTTTCTCAACTATAAGGAGTATAAGTGATAGCACTGATGCCACCTCCATAGAGTCTAATAAATCAGCGCAATGGCCAGAGTGATAAAAATGTAAGTTATTTATGCAGACATCTTAAAGAGGGCAAAACAAAGCTTCAGCACAGGGCCCTTATCAGTGATGGTGGGGTCTGGGGCCAATTTTTTTTTATATAGAATGTGATTATTCATCATATGCATGAAATTATCTCTCCCTACTATACCTGCTATCCCACAGTCACACTCCCTTCCTAGAGACTATTATCCCCACTGCTACTTTAGGCACCATCTCTCTCTACTATACCTGCTATCCCACAGTCACACTCCCTTCCCAGAGACTATTATCCCCACTGTTACTATAGGCCCCATCTCTCCCTACTATACCTGCTATACCACAGTCACACTCCCTTCCCAGAGACTATTATCCCCACTGTTACTATAGGCACCATCTCTCACTACTATACCTGCTATCCCACAGCCACACTCCCTTCCCAGAGACTATTATCCACTGTTACTATAGGCACCATCTCTCCCTACTATACCTGCTATCCCATAGTCACACTCCCTTCCCAGAGACTATTATCCCACTGTTACTATAGGCACTATCTCTCCCTACTATACCTGCTATCCCACAGTCACACTCCCTTCCCAGAGACTATTATCCCACTGTTACTATAGACACCATCTCTCCCTACTATACCTGCTATCCCACAGCCACAGTCCCTTCCCAGAGTCTATTATCCCACTGTTACTATAGGCACCATCTCTCCCTACTATACCTGCTATCCCACAGCCACACTCCCTTCCCAGAGTCTATTATCCCACTGCTACTATAGGCACCATCTCTCCCTACTATACCTGCTATCCCACAGTCACAGTCCTTTCCAAGAGACTATTATCCCACTGTTACTATAGGCACCATCTCTCCCTACTATACCTGCTATCCCACAGTCACACTCCCTTCCCAGAGACTATTATCCCACTGTTACTATAGACACCATCTATCCCTACTATACCTGCTATCCCACAGCCACAGTCCCTTCCCAGAGACTATCCGCTATCACTTTGACCCCCTCCAACAGCTCTAAATTAATCAAGTTTGTTTATACTGAGGTACCCCTTTAAATTCTCTACTAAAATGTCTCCTTAGAACACAAAATAAACCCCCCCCCCCCCCCCGCTTGCCTCTTTTAAAGTACAATTGCTTGTAAACTCCTGGGGGTGTTTGTTGTCTGATGATTAATGGTTCATCTCTAGGAAGGAAAAGTAATGCAACTCCAGCTTTTTATTGAAGAAAAAAAAATCCCGGTGCCAAGTTACTCGCAATGCCTTGTGTTAGGAATGTTGCTTATAAAAGTCAGAAGAATGTAACTACCCTGATCAAAAGGGAAGAGGAACGCCAGATTTCCATAGCTGAGTTAACCACAGCTTTAACTCTGGTAACACATTCACACTGGCCAATGTTTGCATCTGAATCACAGCATTTGCAGTCAGGTGTGCCAGGTATTGCAGCAAAGCCCCCTGGTGTTGGTTGCTGTAAAAGTGAAAAGCCCCTTTGGACTATTCTTAGCAGGGGCAGCTTTACTGAGCCCCGTCCCAGCAGGCCTAGGTAAAAAAACATTATATGTAAGTTTTCTAGGCAGCTGCAAGGTATGTTCCCCCTATATCTGCTTAATACATGTGTATAGTATAATTGTCCCTTACACCTGTATGAGCTGCTTTCTGAGCCTTTCTCTGAAATCTTTAATCTGCCAATGGTATGGGTGCAAATCATACTTGGGTTAAGAAGAAAATTACCAGCACTCAGGACTTAATGCAAGCGGGCCAAGCCCTGCGTGTTTATTTGGGTGCAATGGGTGCAAATGGGGTTCTATGGGTGCAAATCAGCCATGTATATGGGCCTGTTAGAGAGGCTTTGAACTGCATTGAACAATATTAACACAATGGTACAAATCTGTTTGGATTCTCTGTGAAACAAGAGCACGCTGCCAGAGTCAATGGATGCTTAGCCCAAATGTGATTGCATGATAAAGGAAAACAATCATTCTGCTGCTTGAGGCTTGAGGCTGGGCAGCCATGATATGCAGATGTAGGGTACACAACTGCTGCTCTGTGGGTCCAGTGTGCATTTAGAGCTGGACATTACGGGGGATCATGTCCCCTACCCTTATATATTATAAAAATATACCTACATATAAATTTGTCCCTTCATTTTATTCAGGCCTCACAGGTATCTTCTATTCTAGCCCTACCCTCAATTAAAGGAAAACGATACCCCCAAATAATGTAGGTCTCTTTAAAAAAAGATATTGCATAAAACAGCTCATATGTAAAGCCAATCTTCATGTAAATAAGCTATTTTCATAATAATAAACTTTTTAGAAGTATGAGCCATTGGGTAATATAAATAAAAAATTGCCATTGGGATCCTACGATTCACGATGCACACAAACAAACCATACATGTTAGGTCACCTGAGCCAATTAATGGACAAAGTTCTGTCTTTTGCTTCCAGGTTTCTTCCTGTTCCAGTTAGAGCTGCTTTATTTCTGGTCAGGTGATCTCTGAGGAAACACACAGACCATCACAAAATGGTGGTTCAAGGCAAAGAGATGTAAAAGGACAATATTTACTTAAATATATATACCAGTTTGGTAAGATGATTTAATATGACACCTAATATGATATAATACACAAAAGCCATGAATATCTTGTAAATTATATCCTTATAAACGGTGAGTAGAGATGTCATCAGTTATAAACGGTGAGTAGTGATGTCATTTTTGTCACATGACTCACTGAAACTTGTGTATTATAATAAATAAAGTACCCCATGTTGAAAAATATGAGGATATTATAAGTTACCTCGTAGTTCCATGACCTGTAGAAAAACACCTTCAGCCTCTTTTTTTTATATGGTCATGAAACTCCTTGGTAACTTATAATATCCTATAAATTTACAAGAGGGGGTACTTTATTCACTATATAAACAATTTTGCTTAAATATTCATTTTGGGGGTAAAGTTTTCCTTTAAGAGCCTTGAACAGTAATAATAGAGTAAAAAAGGTAAAGTTTAGTATTCCCATCTGCCTCTCTGCAACCAATCAGTACATATCTTTTACTGATCATCTTTTGTAATAGCAAACATTTGATTGGTTGTTGTAGGTTACTAGAACAAGACCAAAGGTTACAACCTTAATTCAACCGGATAGAACCTCTAACAAGAACATGCCTGACAAAGAGAACAAATTGTTTCTGTGTTTTGCAGTAGTGTTAAATAGCCAGCAAACAATGCTATATCTGGACAGATTCAGTGCAGATATTAATGCTTCAGCTGGACCAAAGCACTTGCCAACGAACAAACACCACAGAAAATTGATCACATACATTTTCAGCCACAAAATGGGATTTTTGCCTTGTTCTCGATACTACCTGTCATTCCTCAGGAGGACAAAAGTAAATGAATTCATTTTAACCTCCAAAAAGAGCTGACACCTATTGTGGAGGATAGATTGCCCCAATTTCAGTTGACTTATGACTTCTAGATTGGATGGAGCCCCAATGACCAATGTAGTTAGATAGCGGGGAGCACAGAATATACTGCAGATGCTAACACGGGTTCCCAGCAAAGACACACTTGATATCATTTTCTCTCCTTTTTGCCAATTTTTCATTAACATTTCTTTTTAAATTGCTTTTTGAAGCAATAATGTTCTTTTCCAATTCAAATGAATATTTTATATACAATAAAGCATGTTTTCTTTTTCATTTGCTGGTTAATGTAATTCAGTATAAAACAAAGAAATTAATGAAAAACAAACACTCCTAGTTGGTAAGTAACATAGAGAGTTTTCAGAATCTTATTTTTTTGTTCCGTAAACACATTGTAATAACTATTACTCCAATGCTAAACAGGCAATATGTGCTCTCTGACATACCCTACATTTAATAGGGCTTCAGATGTAACTGTAAATACCATTCCTGCCTTTTAGTGGTGAATTGTTAATGAAAAACTTTTACCCATGAGGATTTTCCATCTGCCATTAACTATAGTCTAACAGGGATATAGTCAATATATATTTGTATTTCAATATATTCTGGTCATTGTAAAAAAAAAAAAAATAAGTCCAATATGTTTTTTTCTTCTAATTCTATTTTATAAAGGCTGGGGAAATTTAAGTTTATTTAAAGAAGTGGAAGTGGGTGGTGGGCTCAAGGCATGTTGATTGATTTAAAAAAAAAAAAAATAAAAAGAAAGGGCATATACAGGTATGAGACCCGTTATTAAGAATGCTCAGGACCTGGGGTTTTCCAGATAATGAATCATTCGTAATTTGGATCTTTATAGCTTATGTCTACTAGAAAAACATGTAAACATTAAATAAACCCAATAAGCTGGTTTTGCTTCCAATAACGATTGATTATATCTTAGTTTGGATCAAGTGCAAGGCACTGTTTTATTATTACAGAGAATAAGGAATTCACGCACAAAGATAATTTGGATTATATGGATAAAATATATTCTTTGGGAGCTGGATAATGGGTTTCCAGATCCCATACATGTATCATTAAATAAATCCTTTTGAGCCCAGCAAGGTATTGTTCCATCTGAGGCTGAATTAGCAATTGTCCTGTCCAGTATTTTGTTTTCCTTCTTCCGCTCAATCAGTCTGAAGCATGTTTTGGAAATGCTGAACTCTGTGATTTATGTACATTATTGGTACATTATTGTAGATCTTGTTGTGTGTATGCATCACTGCCTTTTATGTATTGTAATCCTTTGTGCTTAGTAGCAATTACAAATTATGAACATCAGTTTACATTGTTTAAAGTTGCCTTTCTTTAGGTGCATTTGGTGCCCATTTACAGATCATTCAAGTTCTTTGGTGGGGTTTCCTGTTTCTGTTCTGCTTCCAAAATTTGCTCTAATTCTCTTCTAGATTTTCATACCCTTGACCTTACCTAGTAGGATGGTAGGCCTTTTCAAAGGTATCTTCATTCTGTCTATGACTCTCAAAATGGATCTGCGTTCTGCTTAATTATGAGAGAACCATCAAACCCTGTATCTGTGTCCTTGAGTGTCAGTAAGGCTAAAAAGTCTATAATACATGAAATTATGTATCCATGAAAAACAAATTGGCTACAAAAGTTAGAGTGTCCTAGTAATTTCTTTATAACAGGCTTGACTACTTCACATCTACGTTGTAGTTCAAGTTCTGCTGCACTTCCAGTTCAATTAAAACCTTTCTTGGTTCTTTATTATTCAGATTATCTCCTATATTTCCTATCATTCTATGGTACACTTCACACAGCTGCATCACCATCATCATCATCATTTATTTATATAGCGCCGACAAAATACGCAGTGTTTTTACCTTCGTTATAACAAACAGGGAATAAATGGTGGATAACAAAGAAGGGTTACAGAGTACAACAGGATTAGAGGGCCCTACAAATTAGAGTTTACAAATTGAAGATTAGGGTACAATTGAGACATTAGGATTTTAGAAACAACTTGTGATTTTTGAAACAGCAATGATTGATTAATTAAGGTACATTGAATAAGCTTCTTTAAATCACCATACTATAACCATGAAGAATGGGGGGTTGTTATGGCCACTATGAATCTGGGACACAGAAAAGAGTTTTACAAATTGTCCTTCACTGGCACCAGAGAGACATATTTGAGTAATGTTTTTTGGCAACTGGAAATACTGGTGTAGAATTATGGAGGTGTGAGGTCAAATCAGAAGGTTGGTAACCTCTACACCCAGGACAAATGTTTTTGTTATGAAAGAGATTACTTTTAAAACCCAGTAAAAGTCTCAGAAATGAGAGCCAAACTGGTGATGGGCGAATTTATTCGGCAGGCGTGAATTCGCTGTGAATTTCCACGTTTCCAATTTCCAAAATTGTAAATTTTGACGCCGGTGTCAATTCTCGCGTTCCACGATTTTCTCGTCCGTTTCACGAATTTCGCTGGAAATTCGCTAAATTTGTGCCAAAACGGGACAAATTCGCCCATCACTGAGCCATACAACCCAGTCTTACTGATACAATTCCTTTTAACTGCTTCACAAGTGTGACAAATACATTTCCAGCTTTAGAGCCAAATCTGAATCCTGCACCCAAGAGCCATAACAGCACCCACTAAATGCATTTACCTTTAAAAGTGATCAACACTTTATAATGCAAGACTCACAGCCTGCCATAGCATCTCCACGTGCCTCCTTACACCCATGTAGATTGATAAATCAAGCTTTGACCTCGGCCCTATTGATTTCCATTACTCTTTTTTTCCCAGTTTTATGCTTGTGATCACTCCTGTTAAAGACCTATGTTCACCATGTGTGCCACATAAATTGAAATGGACATTTATGTTTTATTATGTTTTTATAAATAGGTATGCTAAACTTTTCTAAAACACTTTTTTCTTCTTGCTAGAAATTTACATGCACAAACAATTTGTTATTGTAAATGAATAGAAGGAATTCATAGTATGAGCAGCAACAATACTTAAAGGGGAACAATCGCCAAAATGAAAATTTAAATTAAGCTTCATCATACTGAAATAAGAAACTTTATACATACAATCAATTAAACATTGTGCATCGTTTCTGAAATAATCAGGTTTAACTTCACTGTCCCTCTCTCAGCATCTGTTTCTCTTCATTGTGTCTTCATGCAGCAGTTGGGTGTCAGATATTCATTGACAGTTAGATCCAATATATCTTATTTGAGGCTTCCTTTCCTAGATGATGAATTAGCGCTCACTCTGATTCCAGTACAAACAAAATATAACAAAATAACTGCCTTTTGCACAAATCCTGCATGTAGAGAGACATGATGTCTGATGATTTTAATAGAGTGAGCTCTAATACATCTGCTAGGCAAAATGAGCCCCCTATAAGATATATTGGATCTAACTGTCAATGACTATCTGACACCCAACTCCTGCATGAAGAGAGAATGAAGAGAAACAGATGGTGAGGGAGGAATAGTGAACGTAAACTTGATTATTTCAGAAATGGTACAGAATTATTAATTGATTGTATTTAGAAATGTTCTTATTTCAATGATGGAGCTTATATTCATTTTTAATTTTTGTGATAGTTCCCTTTAATACCAACATACACAAAACTCTGCATGCTGGGTATGCAGGTATTAAGTATTGGTTCTGTTAGGAATAATATAATTAATTCCTCCTTAACATTTTTAAGAACATTCTTACTGAATAACAGGATTGTGTGCATTATTCTGGTGTAAATTGAATGGGATTTAATGGAACTGATTTGACTCCCATGCATGGGTTTCATTATCACTTTGAGTATTTACCAATGTGAAGAATGCAACAGCTATGGGGGAATTCTCTACTTCTCCAAGAAAGACTTGGACCCAAAGGTCTGATAACCATCAGTGTAGCAATTCCATAGCCTAAAATTTCAAAAAAATTACTATAAGGCCCAGACATAGAAATACAGATATAGTATCTATAATCTGGAATGCTTGTGACCTGGGTTTTCCAGATAACAAATCATCCTTCTCTGTTAAAAATCATTTAAATATTAAATAAACCCAATAGTATTTGTTTGCCATTAATAAGGATTCATGCAGCTTAGTACAATATACTGTTTGTTTTACTGAGAAAAAGAAAATCAACTTTAAACATTTTTTTGCTGAAAATGAATTCGAAGGGAGATGGCCTACCTGTAATTCAGAGCTTCAGGGTAACGGGTTTCTGGATAAGGGATCCTATGCCATATATGAAACTGTATGACAAGAACTGCAACTTCAAGCACAATTTAGGCCGATAAGTAAGCAGATGCGAAATATGGCTGTTTATAAACAAGTAATAAAACCATATTTTTGCTTTCTTAATTAGGACACATCCTTTGCAGTGCATTTATTATGTGCATCCTGTACTTTCTCTGCTCATAACAGCATATCACTTTAGATGTGTCAGAATCATTTTAGCTGAATGGAATATAAAGGCAAATATGTAAATCAGATTAATAACAGCTGGCATATACAATCTATCCCTAATATAATGTAAAATGTGTAATTGGGGTGGTTGGCTGATATGTTATGTAATGAAAGGCACTAAGTTTGCCCAGGAGCAGTAACCTATATCAACCAATCAGCAGGTAGAATTCACCAATCAACTGTTTGAAAGCAAATATCTTACTGGCTGCGATGGGTTACAACTACTGGACAAACTTAGTGCCTTTTATTACATATGGGGGTTTGTGTCATAATAGATTGGTGGTTATATTGTCTTGTATATGTTTTATTCCAGCTATAAAAACTAAAAATACTTTATCAATAATAATCAATATACTATCAATCCTGGACAAACTAAACAGTCAAACTGGTATCATACAGATCTGCATACAAAAATATGAAGTAAGAAGGCGCACACCCTTGAAACTAGAGGTGCTAATCCAAAGGAGGCTCCCCATAACTAACATACAAAAATAAAAAAAAGGATTGCACTCTCAATCTGCAAATAAAAGATATTTATTACATCAAAAAGAAAAAAGGGAATTAGAAAAAATACCAAAATAAGTAGTGAGCCCAACGTTTTTCGACCATAGTGGTCTTCCTCAGGGGCACAAATACTAAAAAATCAAAAAAATAAAAAAAAGGCCTTTTTCTTTTGATTTTTATTTATTTTTGATGTAATAAGTATATTTTATTTGTAGATTGAAAGTGCAATCCTTTTTTTGATTTTTGATTTTTTTTTACAGATCAGAATACAGGCAGACAGTAAAATGTTACTCTTTAAAGTTTAGGCACAAAATTGCATTATTGCTATATTTAAGAGATATTACACTAAGCTGCCAAGCAGAAACAAAGGGTACATTCCATACTGATTGTAGGCCGTACCAAACTGGCAGAGTGGCAGATGGTATTGATAGTGCCGAGCATCAACAAGGCTGGGCACCAGGGGTTGTTTGAGATATTAAATTCCTTTACAGCAGATTTCTGCAAGCATGCTCGGGCTTACATTGTTATACTAGAGAGTTATATCAGCTGGTTGTGTATCGGTAAAGCACATGGTGGAGTACTTCAGTTTGCCAACAGTGTGGGCGTATGCATGCCATCTGGGCCTTCCATACAAGACTCCTGGATCTCCTGGTTTCCCACAGAGATTAGTTAACCTCCTGTGATTCAGCATGCCAAAGAGTTGATCTCAGCAAATTGAAATATGGAGATGCACTGAAAGACTGAACCAAAAGCAACAGGGGCCACTTTTTCACTTCCAAAGCTGCTCTTTTGATGAAAGGAAAGCCTGATGCGGCTGAAACTATACCATGTATGGACTTCACTTTGTGAAGCATTTTAAACCCCATATTAGTAATTTGCTTATTAATAAAATTCATCCAAATTATTTGACTCAACTTTATTTTGCTTGACCCTTCAGCAGCTTCTGTTCTTAGTAGTGAGACTCCATGATTTATTGGAAAGGGTTCTATTCTTGTAAGGTCCAGGAATTGTGCCACTATAATACATCTTTAAACTTCCAGGGATCCTAGAGCTCTCCAGCATTGTTTACTCTGATTCCTAAGCACTTTCAGTGAGACCATTGGAAGCATAAGCAAATAAAAATAACGTCTTAGGAGGACCACAATGGTCGCTGAAATCACACACAGAGATAGAGAGACAGATAGATGGACAGAGAAACATAAAGTCTGCATTGTTTTTTATTATAGGAGGAGAAACAGAATGCAGTCACTAAGCAAATGACTAGTGCCATGCATTTACTCATACTGGACGTTCCTTAGGGAACCATAACAATAAAGTTATATGAGAGGGGATCTGAGGACTTGTGTGAGCTTTCCTTACCTTTGAATAACACCACGGCGAGGATTTGTCATTGCCTTGTGGAAATGAGAATTATAACTAACCGAGACTGCTGATCTGGCTTCAGGGTTGTCATGTTCCTTACATTTTTTTCCCGATTTTATTTTCTTTAGTCATTTGAGACAAGAACCACTAGATCATAATGCCACGCTAGACGCTTCCACGACTTATTGTTAATTTACTGTTTTGACGTTTTCATCCCATCTGCACCATTGAACCCTAACCTATTAATGTCCAATAACCTCTGCTTTTACCTTAAATCATCACTAACTCCAAAAAATAAAACCCATTATTAATTTGAACTGACATTTCTATTTATTTCTATTCTGTGCTGCTTTTGATGAAGAGGGTGATTAGGCCTTGCGCCCTGAGACATATAGGTTTTAGTAGCAGAGCCTTGTCCATTCCACTCTGCTTAATGGTACTTTAAATAACAGCTATTAGAGGTTGCTGGGAGATGTGTCACTGGGTAGCCATATCTGAACTACCTTTATATTGTATAATACTATAATGTTATAGGGCAGTGCTTTGGCTCAGGGTGCCCAGAATCAGAGTGGCTTCATGGTGTCAGGGAAAGAAATGTTGATTCATGTACAAAGGGCAAATTGTATTATGTAACTATTGTTAAGGGAAGTCCACCCTGCAGCCCTCTAGCTATTGCTGATCTACAAGGTTTCCTTCCTATACTTTCCTTTTCCCAAAACTGGCGGCTGTTGTTTGGCAAAGAAAGGGTGAATGCCTGTGAATGAGATCCGGAGTCTGCACAGACTGGATGACTGATGCACGCTGCATGCAACAGACAAATACAAAGCAAAGATCACAAAGCTACTCCTTTCAGCCTTGACATTTGAAGACAACCTCTATAGATTTGTATTTACCTTAAAGAGTGCGTATTTATTATACCGCATTTGAGTAAAAAAGTGGCAAGCATTCTTTGTGTTTTGCATTAAGAAGAGGGCCAGTTCTGGGTGCAGAGGAACCTTTTGTGATGTTTGTGCGAGCAGAAGAGGAATATGCGATCATTGCTTTTTATTAATATTCATTTTACAGCCGCCATAAATGCCAAGTTTTACAATACAGTTATGCGGGGAAATTAAATGGAGGGAGATTACACAGGTCACAGCAAAGAGCAAGAAGCATAAAGTACCGCCAGATTTTAACCAATCCCACGCCAGGAAATCATGTCATGCTTTACAAGCCTATCCCTACGGGGGAGCGCAGTTAAGGGGACAGACACACTGAAATAGATATTATTCTGACAAAGCAGGACTGAGCCAGGTTTCACGGTGATGAAAGAATAAATGGGAGTATGGAGGGAGATGCTGAGTATCTGGCTCCTGACTAAGTACTAACAAAGTAAGTGCAAAAGGAGGTTGAAATTTGTCCCCTCTAATTAAGTAAAGATTCTTATTTGCCTAAACCCAAGTCTGCTGCCCAATAAATAAAATAAATGCCAATTCATGCTGTTATTTAGTCAGCCTAGGGGAAGCCATCCATTTTAGTGTCACCACTTTCTGCTCTGATTTGTTATAGTAAATTACAAAAAGTAATGTAAGGAGAAAGAATTGCCCATATAGTATAGTAGGTAGTATAGACTTCCAATAGAGCAATATTTAAAAAGTCAGCAAGGGGTGTAGTTTAGTGAGTGAGAGCGTACAACCTGATAGTGCTTGAGCACTACCACCAATAATGGATCTGTGTAGGTATAACTGCAGCAGGAATGTCCTCCAAAGTATATTGATGTCTAAAGGAGAGCCTATGGAGCCACGAGGATGTTGGGAGTTACAGCACAAGAATGGCTGGTGGGTGACAGGTTGGATATCCATCGAATACTGTACATATTTTCATGTAACCATTTACTATAATTCCGATTTCTTTTTTCCCATTTCCTACCATGACGTGGTCCCCTTGTTAAAATAATTTTTCCAGTCTTAAAGTAGACTTTCTAATAGGCATTTTATATATATATATATATATATATATATATATATATATATATATATATATATATATATATATATATATATATATATATATATATATATATATATATATATATATATATATATAATACACAAAAGCCATGAATATCTTGTAAATTATATCCTTATAATCAGTGAGTAGTGATGTCATCAGTTACAAACGGTGAGTAGTGATGTCATTTTTGTCACATGACTCACTAAAACTTGTGTATTATAATAAATAAAGTACCCCCTGTTGCAAAATATGAGGATATTAGAAGTTACCTCGGAGTTCCATGACCTGCATAAAAGCACTCGGCCTTCAGCCTCGTGTTTTTATATGGTCATGAAACGCCTCAGTAACTTATAATATCCTTATAATTTACAAAAGGGGGTACTTTATTCACTATATAAAGATTTACACCACCTCCAGCCAGTTGGCACTTTTAGTTGTAAAAAAGACTATAGAATAACCAAAATATGCATTGGTAGAAAAGCAAGCCCCCATGGCAGATATATGGGATAGAATGTATTCTGCTAATGGCCACTGGAAGAACTTTTATACAGAAGAATATGAAAATTTCTAAATATAACAATTTTCAATCTTTTAAACACCCATTTATTGTTCTTCAAGCAGTGGCATATGACTTCAGAGTATATGGTACACTTTGCTGTGGCTTTCAGTATTGGTGATTAAGTAGAGAAGACCAGAGGGTGGAATTTGTGCACAACTGGCTTTGCCCCTGTGCTAAAAGTGCAATACCAGTCCAGTCCAATAGCCGTAGTGGTGAGAACCATTTATTCACCAGTTGCTGAAAGCAGCCATTAATTACAGTTCCCCCAGCAGAACTCTATGACCTTGCGGCTAAGTCACTGAGCTGTGGCCAATCTTCCCTGCATATTTTAATGGTCGACCCTACAGAGACACTTTTTCAAGCTGTTCTGTCTTTAATAAAAAAAGACCTCCCATGACACTAATCCCTGTTTTTGGTAAATTGGTAAAGTCCTAAATAAACATTTAGGAGGCTTTTGTGTTGTGGATTTAGGAAAACAATGGCTGACATGCTGATCCGGCAGCAGAAGAGTTAACGAGGGATTCTGCCCATTCCATGGTCCCACAACCCCCCGAATATTTATTTTGTAAGTAATGCATTATTAAAACATTGCTCTGTCAAGGTCACACAGCTGCTTTTATGGGGATTACGCATTAAATCACAGTGGATAATTAAATGGGATAGAAAAAAAATAGCAGAGGGCTTTGTGTGAGAGACAGAGGGGGCAAAGACAATATGAAAAGACAGTTGCTGGTAAGTGAGACAGATGAGGTTAATGAAGGACACTCAGCTTACTTCCATATGTCAGCGCAACACGAGGCCCCTTGTATGAGCCGCATTAAACAACTATGTCTTCTTGAACATGGTAAATTCACTTTCCATCCCTATCTTGCCCATGATCTAATTGGAAACAAACACACGGTACATGGGCCCTTTCACCTAATTCCCTTTCATGTTCATAATCAACTGTTTCCATTTATTTCTTTCATTATTTCTTACATCTTTATTAGGCAGAACTGGAGTTAGGAAAGAGAGGGCCCTGAGCAATTTAAGGAACTAAAGTTGCTTTCTTGAGGGACTCAAAATACACATTCTTCATGGTAATGGCGATCCATGTATTTCTGCTTCTAATTAGCCAAACAACAATCAACTTTTATATGTCCTGGTACCATGAAGTGGTAACCATTTCAGGAAGATGGGGGTCCTTGAGATGTCATCTTTTAAGTAGGACCAAAGTTAGACAAAAGGGTCCCTAAGAAAGGACAACTTTAGCAATTGAAGGACCCAGGGCAACACACATTTTGAGGGGCATTTTTAGCTATGTGAGGTGGGGTTGCCCAAATTCCTAAAAATATTAACTTGCTACCACCATATTACCCTACTATATCTTCATAAACCACTGTATGCAGGACCCTGGGCAAATAATGAAACATCAGCATTCTATATACTGAATTAGCAAACATTTTAGATTGTACTAGTTTCAGAGTAACAATACAATACACAGTTTAAATAATGGTTCTTCATCCTGCTGATTTTGTATGTGTCCATTTTTTAATAAGGTGAGTTGGCAGCCATATCAGGAAGGGCTCGGGTTCCATCTAAAGAAATAAAAGAGGGAAGCCCAACCTGCTATCCTGGATTTGTTCTTGAAGTACAAGTGTCAGCCTTGGAGATGGAATGAATGCAGTTATAGCTCAAATAAAACTCCCAGCATCATGTAATACAGTACTGTCCAACTGGTGGCTCTGGCCCCCCTTTGTATGGCCCCTCACATGAAAGTCTGCCTGCTGTGACTGCTTACCTTGTGTAAGATTTAAAATGTATCAGTACTGAGATTAACTGACCCCTGCATTGTTCACCCCTCAAATTCAAACAGTAAGGTTCACACCCGTAATTCCACTGCATTGTTCACACATGTGACACCTCTATTCTTCACTCCCTAAAGCTCTGTGCTGTTCACAACTCGGAACCAGACTGAAACTACCCACATTCTTCACCTGTTCATACCACAGACTGCAGGAGGGGCATCGGCATTATGTCACTGTATGTAGCACAGTATGCACTGTCCTGATAGGTTCCCTTTCTCCTTCTATATTCTACCTGCCCTATGCTCCCTGTGTGTACCATACTCTGCTTGCCCTATGTTCTATTTGTGTGTGTCATACTCTGCCTGCCCTATGCTCCCTGTGTGTGTCATACTCTGCCTGCCCTATGCTCCCTGTGTATGTCATACTCTGCCTGTCCTGTGCCCCCTGTATGTGCCATACTTTGCTTGCCCTATGTTCCTTGTGTGTACCATACTATGCCTGCCTTATGCTCCCTGTGTGTGCCATACTCCGCCTGCCCTATACTCCCAGTGTGTGCCATACTCAGCCTGCCCTATGCTTCTTGTGTGTGCCATACTTTGGCCTGTCATATGTCCTGGTGTGTGGCATACTCTGCCTGTCCTCTGTTCCTTGTGTGTGCCAAACTCTTCCTGCCCTATGTTCCTTGTGTGTGCCATACTCTGCCTGCCCTATGCTCCCTGTGTGTGTCATACTGTGCCTGCCCTATGCTCCCTGTGTATGTCATACTCTGCCTGTCCTGTGCTCCCTGTGTGTGCCATACTCTGCCTGTCCTCTGTTCCTTGTGTGTGCCAAACTCTTCCTGCCCTTTGTTCCTTGTGTGTGCTATACTATGTCTGTCCTATACTCCCTGTATGTGCCATACTCTGCCTTCCCTATAATCCTTGTGTGCCATATCACCATATCACCTTTGATGATAGTAGCCAAAGGCTTACATTGTTGATATCTCAGACATCAGCACTTGGTTCCAAAAAGCCTTCTGCTTATTGAAGTGTTATGGTTCATGCTAAAGATATTCACTGCAGTGTACCATTACTCCCACACCAACTAAACCTTCCTACAGGTCATTTTCAATACTGGGGAATCTGTCTAGTGTATGAGCAGCTCTGTTGAAGATTGTTCATACTCTCCAGATCTGGTCTCATGGTTGTTGAGTATAAGTTCACCCCAAGATATTTTTATTATTATTATTAAAACTTTAAAAAGGCATATGAATTACTAGGGGCAGGGTTGCTTCAAGGTACCAATGGGCTGTGGGCCCCCACTGCCTAAAGATCTTTGTGGTAGAATAACCCTTATGCACATAAGGTAGGCAGTGAAGAAATGATCTGCACTTACTGAAGTGGACATGATTTCCCAGCCCTGGGAGCAGATAAATGACAATATGGCGATGCCAAAAGAAAAAAGCAACTCTTCTAGTTGATTAAAATGCCATCTCTGGGGGATGCTTCTGCCAAAAGTTATCCCAGATGAAAAGTGTGCTGGTGGGCACCCTATCCTGGTGAGTCCTGGGCAAATGTCCCTTTTGCCCATTTATTAAAATGGCCCTGAATAGGGAGGCACCAAATTTGCTGAGGGATTTTGCAAAATTCCAGCACTTTTTACAGGATTCAAATTTGTTTGAATCCTTAGGGTTCAAAATTTGGTTTGGAGCAACACATCCCCATATGTAATAATAGGCACTATACAATAACCCCTAGCAACCAATAAGAGACAGTAAATGCTGCATACTGATTGGTTGCTATAGTTGATAAGAACAGTAGCCAAATTTGCACCTTACATTACATAAACCCAATTCAAATCATTTGACTTTGAAGTTCTGGACAATCACATTTGACAAATTGTTTCCACAATTGATTTAAATGTTTGATTTATGTCACATTATAATGTGCAATTAAGGGTTCCAGTTCTAGGCTTTGGCCTCAATGCACTGTATTTTCAAAGCAGAGTTAATAAAATTAATTTTATCTTAATACAGAGTAGCTGCGCCATATATATTTTTTTCAGTTCAGACAAATCTTTAGTGGAGGGTACTGTGTTCAGCCTAATTCAAAAGGTATGTATTCACTAGTAGATCAAATGAAGGGGCACTCAAATTCTGTACATACCACATGGCCAGAGTCCATTTCATGAGAAAACCGTCTCTCTTAATTTAATTCCAAATTTTACCATTTCGTTTTTTATGAGAAGAAAATAAGTTCTTCTCATGGCCCTTTATGTGTAGTTTTTTTGCCTCATAAATTTAACAACTATAAAATATAATAGTGACTATATATTAATACTATACTATATGTTAAAGGAGAAGTAAAGCTGAACTAAATAAGTAGCTAGAAATTTTGTACATTATGTTTTAGGTTTCTGTACCAGCCCAAAGCAACCACAGCCCTTTTGCAGGGAAGATCTGTGTCTCCAAAGATGCCCCAGTAGCTCCCAGTCTTCTTTTCTGCTGATTAACTGCACATGCTCTGTGCTGCTGTCACTTACTGAGCTTAGGGACCCACTCACAATATACAGTACACATAGAATAGAAATGTCACAATATAAGGCTGATTAGTAATTAATACAGATAATTACTACACGGCAGCACAGAAACCAGTGCAACTAGCATCAGAATTTAATAATTAGCCCTGTAGCATCAGCTTATATTACAGACCAACCTCATTTTCTGCTTGATAATTTGTGACAACCCCTAAGCTTAGCTTCTCAACAGCTGCTCAGAGCCCACTGAGCATGTGAGTGTCACAGACACTTTCCAAGATTTTGACCCCCTGTGACAAGTTTGAAGTCCAGGATCATTGTTGCTATTGACAAGCTAAAACTTGCTAGGCTGGTGCAATCAGTTCAGTATATAAAATCTGACATTTTTAGCCATATTCATTTTTAGGGTTTAAGGATTAGTTCTTCTTTAACCAGCTTGGCGCTTCCGCCTGAGTTGAGTTTTTTAACTCGCCTCATTGGCACAGCACCCCTGGAAACAGTGGGTATGCCTTCCTCTTTGAAGGAGAACTAAACCCTAAACACAAATATAGGTAAAATGCCATAGTTTATGTTCTGAACTGCCTGCATCAGCCTAAAGTTCCAGAATCTCCATGTAGTAATGATCAAGGTCTTCAAAGTTGTGCACACTGGGTTAACATCTCGGATTTTGTCAGGGGTGTCAGTGGCACTGCACATGCTCAGTGTGCTCTGAGCAACTATTGACATTCTAAGTTAAGGGGTAGTCACAAATCATCTAGCAGAATATGAGGCTCACTTGCTATAAAAGCTGATGCTACAGGGCTGATTATTAAATTTTAATGCAAATTGCACCGCTTTCTGAGTTGCCATGTATATGAATTAAGGACTAATTAGCCATATATTGTGACTTCTATATATACAGTATATAGTGAGCCAGTCCCTATGCTCAGGTAACTGACAGCAGCTCAGAACAGGTGCTGTAAATCAGCATTAAAGAAGATGATGAGCTACTGGGGGCATATATGGAAGTACAGATCTTTTTCTTTTTGTGGTCACCTTGGCTGGTACAGAATTTCAAGACATAATGTGCAGCATTTCTACCCTACTTCATTGTTAAGCTTTAGTTCTCAGTTAATATGCATGCGAAATTGCAAAAAGGAACTACTCACCCCAAGAACCGTAGGACTCTGCATAACCTCTCCGCATGATAAGAGAGATGGGTGACGCATGAAATTAAATCAGAAAGGCTAAAGGAGCAATTCGTTTGTTCTATGTTTTTAGGGCAAAACATTTTGAAAGAAATCAAGAAAAGAAAGTCTGCTATGTTAGTTAGAGAAATGATTAAAAAGCCTAATGAGGAAAAGAATTAATGGCCCAGAAGAACCAAATTGCGAATTAAGAATTAATTGATTTATAAAAAATTAGATTCAAAGGGAATATTAAATGTAATTGTTCTAAAATCATTAGGCTGAAATTGATACACAGTGATGGAAGTGTTATCCCTCCATGGCAGTGTTATTTATACCCCCTATATGTTATATATCAGATGCTCAGTTCACAGTTCCAATATTTAGATTTGTATTTCTTTGGTGTTATTACCCAGAGATGAGCATGATGCAGAAGAGGAAGGAATTAGAGGCTTATTGCTAGTTTATCCCCGGTTCCAATAAGACTGTGCTGATGGGCTATCAATCTTAGTGTCCATCTGCCACATCACAGTGAAAGCGATGGTATTATGGTGCGGGGATCTTGTCATCTCTCCATTCAGTAGGTCTGACCTTTCTCCTGAACAGAAATGCCAAAGTGAATTGCGATCCGAGGGAACTTAAGAGAAAACAGGGCAAAGACACTCAGTACAGCTTCCTGGGGCTGCAAATTAAAAGTAAACTATGCATTTTGAATGCAAATGTAATAATAATTGTTATGCTATTAAGTGACCTATCAATGAAGCTGTATCAGTAAATATTGCCCTATTACATTTTTTCCCTTAGGCCACCATTTTGTAATGGCCTGTGGTTCACTCTCTGATCACCTGATCAGGTAACAGGCAGTAGTGGCAGTAGAGACACCATTCTGTCCATTCATTGGCTAATGCAAACCTAGTATGCCTAGTCTAGCATACCTAGTATGCTCTTGGCTTGTGTGTGAGCTACATGTGGACTGTGTATTCATGAGGGGTGGAAGGGGAGAAGCACACTATCCCTGCTTGAGGACCCTGTACTTACTCCCTGTCCTATGGCAGAGCCATGCCTATTGGAGCATATCAGCAGCCAAATTACACCACTGTATGTTATTTAGCAGCAGCAAGAAAACACAATAATGTGCCAATGTATTGCCCCAAAGAGCTGACATTCACTGCCATTATACATCAACAAACAGAAACCCCCTTTATCATTTTAAGTGACTGTCTCTCAGTTTTGTGTCGGAAGCAAAAATAAGGTAAATCTTGTTTTATTTTTAAAGCCCAATGAAAGCATAATAAAAAAAGTCCAGAGCTAAATGTGAGGCGCCCCTTTTTCTGTAAACAGATGAGAAGAAAGAAAGTCCTTTACTACATGTCAGCTCAAACGCATCATGGAGGATGTGCTGAAAAGCTCAAGGTTGCCTTGGTAACGGATTAAAGAAGCCTTTCTCTGGAGAGGTTGGAAATGAGTTTTACTTCCTTGACTTTGACGGTGTGGGGGTAGGTTTTTTTTGCTTATTTAATCCCCTTCCCCCCCTTCGCCTTCTTCTTCCCATGCGACAGCCCCTGGAGATGTTTACACAGCATCAGCATCCTCAGAGCACACGGTGAAGCTCAAAATGGCTTCCAGTCAGATGTACAGGAAGCGAAGCAGACAGAAAAATTAATCCCTGCACCTCCAGATTGAAGGGGGGGGGAAAGCAGAGTGTTAATCATTAATCAACGAGACTGTGGTGGATCATAAATTATAGCTGCACGGCTAATATAATTTCTGCCTTCCTATACAATTCATAATAGCCGTTTCTGTTACTGTTCTCACCTTATCTGTCAACGCTGTGCATATTACAATAAGTTATCTTGAGATTAGCAGACAGCCATCTTCTGATCAAACAGCACTAACAAATGAAAAAGTACCACAAAACATTTTTTCTTCAAAATATCATAGAACAGACATAATTTAGCTCAAATATTTGTGTATAAACACGATTGTTTGTGCTACAGGGTGCAAGAACTAACCACTTGTGCATGGAGCTGAGGTCTCCAGTCAAGGGGGGATCATTTGCTCCCTTATGGAGTGGCTTAATCCATACACTACTAGACTATATTTAATTCCCTTTGTATGCCTGGGGGTGCTCAATGTAGTTTATTTTAATAAACCTAAAAGGTACTGCGTGACATTCTCCTGCTTCTATTGTTGATATTGTAGCCCTAGGGATACACACATAAAAGGTGTGGGGAGAACAGTCTCTGAACAAGCAATAACTGACAACATAACACTGAAACAACTTTATCAGAGCCCATTGTGAGTTCCTTAGCTGTTTTCCCACAGGTTTTTGTTGTTTGTCTGAATTATATCTATTCCAGGGTTTCATAAATTTCAGCACAGATATACACTTTGTTTTTAATGTTTGTCATATAAAATATGGTTGGTAAACTAACATTTTTTGTTAGTCTATGATTAGTCTAAACGGACAATGCTATTGACTATATGGTATACATACATTTTCAATATGCTGTGCAGTTTTGGTCTCCGGTGCTCCAATGGAATGTTATTGAATTAAAATGAGTTCAGAGAAGAGCAACTAAGCTGCTAAAGGGTATGGAAGTTCTCAGTTATGAAGAAAGACTGGGCAAGTTGGGATTGGTTACACTGGAGAAGTGCTTAAGGAGAGATAGGATAACTATGTATAAATACTGTATATAAGGGGAAAATACAATAAACTCTTTGATGCTTTATTCAACTGTAGGTCTTCAGAATGGGGTGAAGTGATAAGAGGAGAAGAGAGGCGAAAGTCAGAAGCTGAGACAAGTTGAACGAACCAGAGATATAATATAGGGAGGAGCTTCACTGTTAAGGGCCTTGAATGTAAGTTTTAGTAGTTTGAATTTGATTCTAGAGCTTGGGAGCCAGTGAAGGGATATATATAGGGAAGCAGCTGAGGTTGAGCGGTGAGATATATGAATGAGTCAAGCAGAAGCATTTAAACCAGACTGGAGTTGTGACAGGGGACTTTTTGGAACATCCGCAAGGAGTAGGTTGCCGTAGTCAAGTGCTTTGGTTCTATCTGAACTGAGATAAGGCCGTATTCTAGCAATGTTGCACATCTGAATACAACAGGATTTTGCAAGTATTTGGATGTGTGGTGGAAAAGACAGATGATACATTAGATAGCTTCAAGAAAGGATTGGATGGCTTTTTAGCAAGGGAGAAAATATATTGTTACTGAAATTAGCTCTTAGTACAAAGTCAGGAAGAAGTTTTTCCCCCCTCTGGGGCAAATTGGAGAATCTCCAAATGGGATTTTTCTGCCTCTGGATCAACTAGAAAGTTTCATCTAGACATGAATGTTTGAACACAATGGGCATGTGTTCTCTTTCAACAGAAGTTATGTAATTATTTCACATCAGCATTAAAATACCTAAATCATTTTTAAATAGATCGCAGTGGTAATCACCATCTTTAAACAGTTTGATCGAATACTCTATTTATAAATTTGGATCTATTTTGCCCGGGTACATTTTACCTTATTTTATATGGCTTGAAGCTTTCCTCAGTGTTTATACTGCTGCAAAGCCTCAGTCAGATATTTGCCTGCACAAACCTGGGTCACTGAGCTAATCAAGATTCAGGAAGCTTGATCATATTATACAAACCTAGGTAAAATAAGCCCCCCCCTCCACCTCACATATTACACTGTCATCATTAGATTACCTGACACACTGAGAATCCCGTGTTTCTGTATCACTGCGACATGGATTCAGAGTCTCCAACCATTCAGGGAAAGGAGGGCAGCTTCTGGATGTTGAGCACAGGGAGGCAAGAAATGAAAAAGTGGCCATGGTTAAGTGACCTAGATGGCTTTCAAGTTGAAGGGCACAAGATGATACATATAGCTATAAGTCACTTCTTAAAGAGCCGGTAAAGGCAGAGTAGCACACAGCCTCTTAGAAACAACAGTTATTGATTTTAAATGTGCATCTAGAAGCAGCATTCATTGTGGAACAATTACTTTTACAATGTCATGCATGCCTAGGTAGTACGTGGATCACTGGCTGTAATGGTTATTAGTCTCTTCAAAATATTCTTCATATACGCTGTTGTAATTGTAGGCTTTAGTGAGAGCTGTTCCACTGATTCACTGACATACCACTGGCTTCTGAGTACCATCTACCTGTCAGAAAAAGAAGGAGTGTTTTGTAGTCCTTAAAAACATCTACTAGGGGAGTGAGACAAAAAGGTTGAGGTGGTTGTGACCTTTTTGGTAGTAGTATGTGTGTAGTAGAAATACATTAGCCTGCAGTGTGTGTGAGTGTGTAGGCGGGGAGTGTGGGTAAAATGATAGGGGTAAGCTTGGAGGCGAGTATTAAATGAGCATTGAAGGCCTGGAGGCTCTGGGAATGTCTAATGGTACAGTTAAATAAATTCCAGAGGATGAGCTCAGCAAGTGAATTGTTCTGGATGCAGGAGTGTAAATAGGTAATAGCTGAAGACAATAGAATGACACTTTGTGCAGAAGATTTTGTCTGGAGGAATACTTGATGATGTACTGTATGGTGGTGTGACATTGTCAAGTGCTTTGCAAGTAAGTACAAGGAATTGTAGTGCAGTAGAAACTATAGCAACAAACTTGCTAGGTGTACTCCAATCCAGGTCGAAACTAGTATTTAAAATAGGCCCTAGCATTTCAAGTACAGAGAGGCCCAAACAAGTGAGTGTTCATGGCATCTTAAAGCAGCCCCTCTGGAATTTCCTAGGATCCACAGATTGCCTGTCTGGACTGGCACCCCTTAAAGGGGCAGTTCACCTTTAAGCTAACGTTTAGTATATTATAGAGAGTCCAATGCTATGCAACTTTTAATTTGGTCTTCATTATTTTATTTTTTTATAGTATTTGATTATTTGCCTTTTTTCTGACTCTTTCCAGCATTCAAATGAGGGTCACTCACTCACAAGTGCCGAACAGCCAAAGTCCCAAAGCCCCAAATAGACCCAAAGTCACGAAAACAGCCGAAGTTGAAGTCCTGAAGTGGTGAAAAGACCCGAAGTCACGAAAACAGACGAAATTGAAGTCCTGAAGTGGCGAAAAGACCTGAAGTCACGGAAACAACCGAAATTTAAGTCCTGAAGCGGCGAAAAGACCCGAAGTCACTAAAGGAGGCGAAGTTGAAGTCCTGAAGCCGAGAGATCAATTCTACTGAACACCAATGTGTATTTTTTTTTTTAATCCCCTGTCCACCAATGTATTATTTTAATAATCTATAGGCCCCTACCACCAATGTTTTTTTTAAAAAAAAAATATTCTCTTGGGCCCTAATTTTTTTTAACTTGTAAGGGGGTCCTGGCACTAATGTTTTGTTTTTTTTAACTTTTGGTCACCAATTATTTTTTTTAACTTGTAGGGGGGCCCTGACCACCAATTTTTTTTTTTTAAAAACTTTTATGGGGGGCCCTGGCACCACAGTTTTTTTTCAAGGGGGCCCTGACCATCAATAACGTTTTATCAAATTTTGAAAATTTGTTGTACGGGGCACCGGAATTTCTAATGGCGGCCCTGTACTGATACTTGGCTGCTGCTACCCAGTTTAGAACTGGCTTTGTGCAGTCTCATATAAAAGCTGGAGACAATATCCCCCAGTCCAGTCTAGTAATGGTCTACATATAAACCCTCAGCTTTTTTCTTGTAGAAAATGGCTGTAAATGAATGTGACACATGGGTATGTTTATTCAGATCAATACCTTGCAAGAAGTCTTGTGACTGTGTGGCCTCAGAGTTGCAGATAAATGTTTTTTATATATAAATAAATCAATTCACCAAGAAAAAACACCCATTCACTTGATAATGCTTTTAGAGTGATAATAAAACTTGACAAAAAATGCCAGTTGACTTTAATACATTTGAAGTGAGAAAAAAAAGTCAATTATAGACCCTAATATATTGCGCAACAAAAAAAGCCTCCCATAGACTCCCATGCATTTTGCAGGGTTTTTTTGCCATTTCACAAATTTTTCAGCAGTTTCGCAAATTTTTGGGAGAAGCAAAACAGGGCAAATTTGCTTATCACTAATCTAGATCTTATTATTTCAATACAAGGTATGTTTTACAGGGAAAACAATCTGATTTTAACCAGCTCTTTTGATGAAAGCTTGTCTACAAATTCGCAAATGTGAGGTTTATGGTTATTTCAGCTTGTGCAATGATATCTCCATTCTGATGGTGTTTTGAATTTAAAGCACAGACCAGGTCCCTATATTTAGAATAAAGATGTTTTTTTTGTCTGGATGTGTGAAGACATATCTTGAGACATGAAATGCTCTTTGCTGCACGTTTGTTTCATTTGTTCCAGCCTGTTCCTGGACTTCGCCTACTGCTCCTCCATCATATCCTCACACGTTCGGTTCCCATGCTCACCCAGAACTCTCCCCCTTGTTCTCCTGCATTAAAGGACAAGGAAAGTTAAACTAAAGAAGTAGCTAGAAATGTTGTATATTATGTTTTGGGCTTCTGTACCAGCCCAAGGCAACCACTGCCATTTATCAAGGAAGATATGTGCCTCTAAAGATGCCCCAGTAGCCCCAGTATCCTTAATTTCTGCTGATTCACTGCTCATACTCTTTGCTGCTGTCACTTACTGAGCCTTGGGACCCAATCACAATATACAGTGCACATAGAATATAAAGGTCAAAGTATAAGGCTGATTATTAATTAATATGGATAATTACTACATGGCAGCACCGAAACCAGTGCAACTAGCATCAGAATTTAATAATCAGATTTGTAGCATCAGCTTATATTACAGGCCAACCTCATTTTCTGCCTGATAATTTAAGATGACCCCTAAGCTTATCTTCTCAACAGCTGCTCAGAGCCCACTGAGCATGTGAGTGTCACAGACACTTTCCAAGATGGTGACCCTCTGTGACACGTTTAGAAAGGCCTGGATCGTTGCTGCTATTGAGATGCTCAAACTTTAGGCTGGTGCAATAAGTTCAATATATCAAACATTACGATATTCATTTTTAGGGTTTAGTTCTCCTTTAAGACATGGCGGCATTTGAATAGCGGAGGGCTCCACCCGAAGCCAAAGGCGACTGCTAAAGGCAGAAGAGCGGGCTGAGACTAGAATCTTGGGGTTAGTTCTGCGTTTGGGAGACCGTATGTTACAGTAGTTTTGGTCAAGGGCATTCCTGCTGTTTTGCCATTGCCTTATTATTCATATTCCTGTTTCCCTGTTCCTGTCTAAGCTGAGACCAAGTATGGAACAGGGCAGTCTCACTTGCCTTGTTGTACCAAAATTGTCATTGGTTGTCTGACTGCTTCACTTGAACTAACACAGCAGAATCATTTAACCCACTGCTAGCCAAGCATATATATATATATATAACAGAATGTTTCAAAAAGTGCAGTGTGTGTTGCTATAGAATATTTGTTAAACCATAAGTGCCAGCATTTATCAATCAGTGAGGAGAAACAAAAGCAAACTCTTATGTATCAGGGCTACATCACACACACACACATTCAAGCTTCATGTTAAGGATGAATAATTCCTGTCATGTTCCCGGGTAAAACCAAAGATTCAATAATGGGTGCTCAGCGTACACAGCAGCCAATAACCTTGACAATCCCATCTCCATACATGGCTCAGATGAGGTTCCTCAGTTGAAATGCCGTGTCTGACTTACACTAAACACATCATCTTTCATTTATTGGATTAAATATTTATTTTGCCTCATGCATTTCATCTGATCATGGAAATGTTTTCTAAAAGCCTTCTCTATCATCTCATATCATTGAGAGTATTTTGATGGCAATGTTTTTTTCTTGGGCAGCTCATCCTTCCTACTTGGTATTCTCCTATGTACATCAGTCTTGTGCAGTGCTGTTATGGGGAATCATGAACAGTGATCTCATGGAGATCACCTTCCTTGCATGGAGACATGACTTTTTTCTTTAGTCTGTGAAATATGAAATATATTAGCAGTGATTTCTTTCCATCTGAAACAACATTCAGTCGTCCCATACCATGTTCAGTATGTTTACTGATGCTTTTAATATAATATCTGCCATCAAACATGCTGTTATTTTGGGGATATGAAGTAAAAGATAGATCTACAAAACACATTGATTTCATAATTGTTCTTTATAGTTTTAGTGATGTTTACTGGGGGGAACCATTTTTTTTAGGAACTGCTATCTTTGGATCTGTTTCTATCCTTTTTGCTGAAAAATAAACAGGCCAGGGGACCCCTACGCCACCATATTTGATTAGTTCCCCATTGGTTGCTTTCAACAATTCAGGGCTGGAGCATATGCAGGAAAGCAAAGTCAAATATTTTACTATACTGCCTAGGCACTAGCTCTGGCCCAATAAATAGGACTCATGGGAACCAAGGAAGTGAGTATGTGCAGCTTGAGGAACTACTGGAAAAATTGCTTAAAGGGATACTGCCATGGGAAAAACATTTTTTTCCAAAATTAATCAATTAATAGTGCTGCTCCAGCAAAATTCTGCACTGAAATCCATTTCTCAAAAGAGCAAACAGATTTTTTTTATATTCAATTTTGAAATCTGACATGGGGCAAGACATATTGTCAATTTCCCAGCTGCCCCAAGTCATGTGACTTGTGCTCTGATAAACTTCAATCACTCTTTACTGCTGTACTGCAAGTTGGAGTGATATCACCCCCTCCCTTCCCCCCCAGCAGCCAAACAAAAGAACAATGGGAAAGTAACAGATAACAGCTCCCTAACACAAGATAACAGCTTCCTGGTAGATCTAAGAACAACACTCAATAGTAAAAACCCATGTCCCACTGAGACACATTCAGTTACATTGAGAAGGAAAAACAGCAGCCTGCCAGAAAGCATTTCTCTCCTAAAGTGCAGGCACAAGTCACATGACCAGGGGCAGCTGGGAAATTGACAAAATGTCTAGCCCCATGTCAGATTTCAAAATTGAATATAAAAAAATCTGTTTGCTCTTTTGAGAAATGGATTTCAGTGCAGAATTCTGCTGGAATAGCACTATTAACTGATGCGTTTTGAAAAAAACATGTTTTCCCATGACAGGATCCCTTTAAATATGGTGGCAAGGTAATTACAGAGAAAATACCTCAGCCCCATGCATTTTCCAATGAAGAGGAGCATGGGCTTTCGGTCCAAGGTTAACAACTATATTCACTTGGGGTGTTTAACAAAATGGACCTTATTTCCCACCTATCAAAACAAGAAAAATATAGCATAGAACGTTGCTGTTGGTTATCAGATGAGAGAAGCAATATGACTTGAATGGCGTAAATAGGCAATGGGCATTTGTTGACGGAAAATAACCTTCAACTGCATCATGTACCTGTATGGCTTGTCAGAATCTGTTATTTTACAATAAAGAATCCCCAAGCGTCTAGACAATGAAAGATCAAGCAGAAACTAAGAACATGCAATGATAAATACAAACAAACAAGACATGACAGATAACAGGTACAATTAATTATCTGCATCCATTTGCATAAAAATTGAGCAAAACCATTTCAAATCGCCAGTAACAGACAGGAAGAAGCTGCCTGGCTTAGATATATAGTCGGGAAAACAATAACCTGCTTTTTGTGCTCTGTCCAGAAGGATTCAGAGGCAGAGAAGTGGAACCCACTTCTCTTTATCTATGGGAATATGTCACAGGGGATAAGAAAAAATATCCTTGTCTGAGACCAGCTTTAATATTTTGACTTCAGAGAAAAATGACCGTGAAATTGCTGCTTTGCCCTGGAGATTTATATATTTATTTTTTGCGAATCAATATCCTATTTTTGGGCTTTATTCATTGCAAGATATGGTTGTTTATGAAGAGCCTCGAAAAGACATGTGAGCCAAATAAAATGATATTCCAAGAGAATCCTTCAGCTTATTTCCTTCAGAGATTTCCTCTGTAGAGCGGCACTACAAAAGGATAGCTTAAGAACAGTGTGTCCCTACAGGCAACTCATTACTGTTAGGTGGAACATTAACCAAAATGCTTGTGCTGTCTACACAGAAAAGAACACTGATGGATTACATTTCCTATGCCAAGTGTGACAAATATATCAGGATAACTCTCCACCTTCATTTCTCTTTCATTTTCTACTGTTCAGAGTGTTCTAACAATTATTATAAGGGTATTGCTTGTAACTGTTTGGTTACTTACCTCTAACCAGGGGCCACTTGCTCTTGGTCCAACTATTGACCTTTAGGTTCCAACAGAGACTAAGTTATTCCGTGATGCTGCTGGAAGAGTCTTGGGTCTTATTATTCTCTGCTGAGCCACCATCCATTTGTTTAGAATTATGGATACATTGTTTTACTAAAAGATAAGGATATTACACATCACAGTCTTTGCCACTGCAAATCTGTAACTTTCCCCCATATCTTGGGTTCCTCAAAATACAGGTTCTTAGAACTGTATTGAATCAATTCAAAAGATTTGTAACTAGTCCAGCCCCACTTGCAGCCTTTTTAACCATGGTACTGAAAGTTTGTCTTTCTTGTCTGAACTTTATTTCTTATTCCCTTATCCCTTAAGAAGGCTTCTGTTTTTCTTTGAATCTACTGATCAATGAGGAGTCTTTGCCCCAAACAGTTCATAAAGTAGCTCTCTGGCAGTACCATCGCCTTCCTTCTAATATGTCTCTTTGGACTCATCGTAAAATAGTAAGTTAGGTTGAAAAAAGACACACATTCCATCAAGTTCAACCTTTTATGTACATATGTAACCTGCCTAACTGCTAGTTGATCCAGAGGAGGCAAATCCCTAATTTGCCTCAGAATGGGAAAAAATCCTTCTGACTCCATGATGGCAATTGAACCAGTACCTGGATCAACTTGTACTATGAGCTATCTTCCATAACCCTGTATTCCCTCACTTGCTAAAAAGCCATCCAACCCCTTCTTAAAGCTATCTAATGTATCAGCCTGTACAACTGATTCAGGGAGAGAATTCCACAACTTCACAGCTCTCACTGTAAGAAACCCCTTCCGAATATTTAGCCAAAACCTCCTTTTTTCTAATTGGAATGGGCGCCCTCATGTCATACTGATAAATAAAGCATTAGAGAGATTATTATATGATCCCCTTATGTATTTATACATAGATATCATATAACCCCTTAAGTGCCTCTTCTCCAGAGTAAACAAGCCCAACTTGGCCTTTCTTCATAGCTGACATTTTCCATACCATTTATCAGCTTAGTTGCCCTTCTCTGTACCCTCTCTAATACAATAATGTCCTGTTTGAGTGATGGAGACCAAAACTGTACGGCATATTCTAGATGGGGCCTTACCAGTGCTCTATACAGCGGAACAATAATCCCCTCCTCTCACAAATCTATGCCCCTTTTAATATAGCTCAAGACTTTGTTTGCCCTTGCAGCTGCTGACTGGCATTGCTTCATACATCCAAGTTTATTAAAGGCAGTGTAATACATCCTTACATAATTCTAGCCATATTAACACCATCTTAATATTTATGTGTGTTACATTATATTTGTCCCATTTGGGTGTGGTGGTGGGGAGAGAAGAAGTTTCAATACCTCTTGCTCCTAAAGGTGATACTTAAAGCACTTTTTTAAAACATAGATAAGAAATTTCCCTAGCAATGGCAGTACCTCAGCTGCCTGTAACATTAAAACAACATACCACCTATGGCTGTGCAGGTGGATTTAAATGTAGCAGTTATATGCTGGGTAGTGTATGAGACAGTCTGATATTCACCCAGTCATCTGTGACATTATCAGATGTGTTGCTTTCTCGCGGAACTTCACACCCTGCTTCAATCCGTTTTATATGCAAAGTGGTTTTCAAAAGGGCCTATTATATTGAAATGGGAAAATTGTTCATTGTTGGATTCTTAAATCAGTACTAATGTGAAAATAATTAAACATGTAATTATATGGAAGACTTGCCTGCACCTTGTTTTCATAGAGGCTCCAGCTAATGCAGGAATTGTTTGCTATGGTGTCATAACTACATACCACATGCAGCAACATCCTTATAGTTAGTGCATTGAACTAGCACAATGGATTTCCTCCATTGTCATGAACTGCACAAACCCTTGTTCCACCCAGCAAAGTTAGGATACATGCATTAGTATCTACCCTACTTACATTAATGCTGTCAACTGGTTCAGTTCTGTGGAAGCATTACAAAGCTAATTAAAAGGATTCTGTCATTAAGTTGTTTTTATTTCTTAATGACACTGTTTACAATACAAACATTTCACTCTAACATATAAAAAGTTATTCTTGAAACAACAAATTTAGCACTGCACAATAGAACTGCTGTCAAATAAGTTATTGTTTCACCTACTCAGTGTAACTGAAAGAGTCATGGTGGAACTTTTGAGTGCTATTCTCATATCTTTGCCTAACTGGAGCATGGAAACATTTTTAGCAATGCAGGTGTCAGGGAACTGTTCCTGTTATCTTGCCATTGTTCTGTTGATAAACTGTTGGGGGGGAGGGGGGTTGATAAGCTGTAGCTGCAACTTGCAGTAAAGAGTGACTGAAGTGTATCAGAGCACAAGTCACATGGCAGAGGGCACCGGGGAAGTTAACACCATGTCTAGCCCCATGTCAGATTTCAAAATTAAATATAACAAATCTGTTTTGTCTTTTGAAAACAGATTTCAATGCAGAATTTAGCTGGAGAAGCGATTTTAAAAAATACTTGTGTTCCCGTGAGAGAATATGTTTTTAATGTAAAGTGGAATTGGCCAAAATTGGTATAAACACACACATGAAAAAGACACGCACAATGCCTGGGACCAGGATTAATTAGCTATGCATTATCTTCAAAACAAACTCAATTGATCTTACATGTGGTAACACGTTGGGCATTGCGTCACTTCCATTAGTTGGGTTAAAATACGGTTAAAATAAAAGCAATGGAAGCTGCATTTCATAAATGAGTTACACACTTTGTGAATGATGTAATCCTTGGTTATCAGGTATACGAGGTTCACTTTCAGAGCATGGTACCACCAAACCTTCCAAACTTTTACAAATTGTAGATATCACTCTGGAGAACCATTAAAAATGCACAACATGTTTCAAATCGAATGATCCTTCCTCAGGTGCATATATATGTTGTGCATTTCTAAATAAAGTGATTACGGACTAAAGAGATTGGTTCTCCAGAGTGATATCTACAATTTCATAAATGAGCCCTCATTTCTTTTCCAACCTGTGATGGATCATTATCACAATATCAACAGCTAAAGGGGAGGAACTATTGTGATAGGTTAATGGCGACTAGGCACAATTTTTTACAAAAACAAAATAATAAAAATCCAAACTCAGGAATATTCTGCTTTCTGACTTTTGAGCTCAGCGACCCTGGCAACCAAGAAGCATTTTAAATGAATGACGAGGATGAATATAAAAACAAAAACCACAAAGAAATAGACCAAATGCAATTATGTCTATGTTATACTGAAAATCCCCACCCAAATATTGTCTCATGACAAAAACCAAGGTTTTTCTGCAGTATATCTATACGTCTCTCAAAGAAACTCCTTTTTTTATCACTGAGATGCCATATAATATGTGCACTGAAAGCAGCACCTGGGGTTTATAGACAATCTATGTGCAGAGCGATGTTCACATCTCAGGAATTCCCAATAGGACGCACCGAACGGTGGAGGAAAAATCAATTTAGAACAGATTGCATGTCATTGTTTAACTGGCAGACTGAGGTTTCCATGTATTATCATAGATTCACCAACATAACAGAAGAACTCAATACAAACATGCTGGGAAAAAATGTAAATCTATATATTCTCGGTTAGATTTAGAGATTCAATCTAAAATGGCAAGCAATTATTGGTATTCCTGTGAATCTGTATACAAAGAAGACAACATGTCGCATACAGTTAATAAACAAATGCACCGTGGTTTCTTTCTGAGCAAAATGCGTCAGAGACAGAAAAGGTGGAAAAAATAGCCTGGAGCTCAGCAGGGTGGTTTGGCGCAAACAGTATCAAATAATGATGTTCTAAAGAGCATCTGCAGGAATAAAGAAACACACATACATGGAATTCTGCATAAACCAAATTATTTCTCAGAAAATGCCATATATAGTTATCAGTTTAGATATTTTGGATATTCTACAAAACCACCCGTGATTCCTAATTACTCCATCTGTACATGATGTAGGCAACAAAGCATGAAGTGGAGCATTCAAATTTTTACTAGTGATGCGCGAATTTATTCGCCAGGCGCGAATTTGCGGCAAATCCGTTCAAAAAAATGGACGACGGCGTCAAAAACGAGACGCCGTAGCTGTTTCGCGAATTTTCCGCCGTTTCACAAATTTTTCGGTGAAATGCCCCAAATTCGCCCATCACTAATTTTCACAGTATCACCAATGAATCACAATTGGCAGGACATCTTAGTTAATAAAATTTGGAGCAGACTAGAACATTTTTGGGCATGGGATAAAATGCTTTTCAATTGCTTAAAGCTGGAGATAACTTTCTGGAGAGAAAAATAAAACAATAAGGAAAAGCTAAGATAAGTAAAGGTAAAAGTTAAGGTAAAAGTCAGATCATTAAGGTTTTTGATTCTGGGGAAAAGTTTGAGAATTCCAGGAAAAGTTTTCAAAAACTTGAAAAATGCAGAAATATGAAATGAAATCAATTAACCAGGAAAAACAATTCAACCTTTCATAAATCTGGCTGTAATCTATAACTAAAGTGGTGGAATGGACCCCATTAGCTCATGCTAGGGTCAGTCAATACATGATAAATAGAGCAAGGACAATTTAGGGCATATTTCCACCTGGACTGTATGAGATCAACCAGAAACTAGGAAGGGAAAGTCATAACTGAAGGAGCAGAAGGCCTGAAAAATGTTCAGAAGTTGGAAGGTAGTCTCAAACAATATAAACTGTGATGACGGCACCAGTTTAAAAAGGTTGGCATAATGGAAGGATTCAGGAAGTGTGTAGAGAATATGTTCTTATGGATTCAAATTCATGCATGATGATGTCACACACAAATGTACTAAGTCACTTCTGCACCCTAGAGCACCTGTGTAGAGGTGGTAGCAGAATAATTTATCAAAAGTAGATTTGAGAAGATTCAGGCAAGTCATATTGCTAGTAGTAATTTAATAAATATAATGCCAGCTCATGAATCATGGAATCCACTACTAATAGTGCTTGAAGAACTACTGATGCAATGGTGTTACTACTAGGAGAGCAGGGGGTCCAGTGCTAAGGTGGCGCCCCAGTGCCAATTTAGTACCAGGAACCACAAGCCTCTAGTTACGCCACTGCCCTAATGTATCATTTGGTCCTTCCAATCTTAAAGGGGGACATTGTATGGTGCAGAACAAAGGTTTTTTTCTAATCAAGACCCCCTTGAATGCCAATATTTGGTCAGGACCCCCCTTATATATAACAAGATTACAAAAGATATAAAATCACTGCTGTACTGATACTTCAATCATTGGACAAAAAAAAGTCCCACCCAAATTATCCTTCAGGCAAATAACTAAGAAACAAATAGTAATTATACTTAAATTTAAAGACAGTTCTGGATAAAATCTCTCACTCTCTATGTTTAGGAAGCCACAAAGTAGAGATGGCTTCCTAAACTACAAGCTCAAGTCTACAGAGGGATTTTCTAGAACCTCGAGGTAGCTAGGTACAGTGCGAGAACCCATGAGGCAAGGACAGTCCCAAAGCTTGAATTAGCGGATACTGCCAGTGAGTAAGGTTGCCCAGTGCGAGCATCTTAATAAGACTGCATTTGTTTATTTTCAAGATTTCTGGGCACATTTATTTGTGAATTTTTGCATACGAGTGAATTAAGCTTAATAGAATGGGGTTTATAATGGAGTCCAGTGTTGTAGACTCTCTAGTTATGATCCACCATACTTCCTTATTCTAATGTTTATATGCACACATGAAGAAACACCAGTAGTATCTTGCAACAGTGTGGTAGATTTGGCAGGCATTTCTGTGAATCTATATAAATGCATACTCCAAGGATAGTATTGGTAAATGGCCAGGTCCTCCATTAACCTGCCTGGACTCATTTCTCTCTACCTGACCTGAGGAGCACTAGGATCACTAGGGGCAGCTGGGAGACTGCCAGGGACACGTCAATGCTAGGAAGAGAGGAGATAAATATACAACCACCACAAATAGCTGCTGACTGTATGATTTATGAGCTATTTGTTTTCCCCATAATATAAGTGGCTATTTGACAAGCTGTTTAAATACTGAATATGAAATATGGTCAATTTTTTATTAAGTCTAAGCTCTGGGGCATTTTAATGGAGGGAACAACAGGTATGATGCTATCTTGACCCATTATTTATTATTCAGATCATACCAGTCATCCCTGAGGTCACTAGGTGCCCACAAAAGGCCAGGGGGGCAGTGACATCATATTCCATGGTCTAACTAAGGAGGTATGGTGGACCCTTGTACAAAATGCATGCGCAAATTTGGGGTCCCATTTTTTAAACCTCATATTTTCTGGTTGAGGTTTTTAGAGGTTTATCATACCCCAAAAACTGCTAAAAATCCAAATCCAAAAATACGCCATCTGTGTCGACATCATGTAGATGTCAATTGCAGATGTCCCTGAAGTTGTTTCCTGACATCGTGATTTGCACTGGATAATCCGGAAAATTTGGGATTTTTGATAATCTGAAAAGTAGAGTTTTCGCAGCGAAAACTCAATATAACCGAGAGCATGAATCATGTATTATGAATTACCGCTTGATTTTTTTTTGTGATGTTTTGTCACTCCAAAGAATTATTGATAAATGAGTTAAATTCCTGGAATGGAGTTTGGACTTTCAGGAAAAAATACATGTGAGATTTAGTAAATCAGCCCTTTATTAATAGGGTAAATGCATTAATAACACAGTAAAATCATGATGAACCCACTGAATACCCCCACTAGTATACATCTGTTTATAGGTCCCTTCAATCCAGCACTTTTTTGTAAACTAATATAATACCTACTTTTGTACACACAGTACTGTTCAGAGTTACATTTTAGACGCCTATATAGGCAAAGCCTGGAGGGTTTGTTTAACCCAGAAGAATGATCCCACTTTTTGCATGGAAGTAGAAGTTACAGAGGACAGCATGTACTTCTGCAGTAGACATGTCTCAGCTTGAGCCAAGCTGGTTCTCGGGAATAAGCTGGCGCAAGAAAATAAATGGTTCCTCGGCAGGTTGTGAAGTCTTGTATTAAACCAAATATAAAAATGATTTATAGACCCCTTTGCACAGGGGACTTCTGGAGGATATATCTGCAGGTGTCACTGTGTTTTATTTCAAAATCAAACACTGGAGAAAGAAGCAGAGCATTCTGGATATTGCTTTGTACTTCTGGCTCTTACTGATAAGGTACAACAGCAAATAAAGCAGTTAATGAACAATTTCAGTTAATAGTGCACATAACTAACACCCCATAGAAAGTGAAAGAAGACGGCTTGTGTCTTCCCGCACAAATAAGTATCGGAGATGTTCTGCAAAGTTTACTCGGCAGACAGTGTTTCTGAAAAAGAGAATTTGACAGTAAATAACGAACAAAGTAATTCTGTGCAAACCTATGTTCTGAAGGAAGCGGTAATTTGCATTTCTCCTGCTTTCTCACCAAGGTTAAGCTATAGGCACTACTGTGCCCCGAGCCTTCTACTTGATACATCTGCTTGTGAAGTTTTCAACAGCTTGGTCTGTTTTATTGGAGTAGTAAAGAATGGGCAAATGCATTATTTACCAGCCACATAACATTACTGCCGACCGCAGCATCTAAAACTCTCGCTGATTCCCATAATTCCTCCAAGCCCTATGAATTCTTTACTTAGTAGGTGTCAGATAAACCAATATTAGGAGTTTTTAAGTGAATTCATAATGCAGGAGACAATCATAAATCTGGCTACTAAATAATATATTGCTGTTTTTTTAAGGGACTGACATTTTTTTAAGCTTTGTACTTCTGTGTGGTAAGTCCATTTAAAAGTTTTGTGTTGTTTAACCAGTAGCAGTCTTCTGCTTCCTTGCCATCATCGTTTTTGCTATCATTACTAGGTAGCATCAAGTTCAGCATCAGCTTCTGCTGGCCATATGGATAGTGTTTTTTTCCATCTTCTGCTTAGGTCTCCAGATTTCTCTGAGGCATATTCATGACTGCTATGATTGAAGCTATCCATTGTCTTTCTGGTAGTCTTTTTCCTCCTTTAACTTTTTTTACTGTTTTTAAATAAACTAGCTTTAAACTGGTCATGTGTGGCTCCATGTTTGATTTGGTCAAGGGACAGTAAGACTTAGGGGCAGATTTACATAGGGTCGAATATCGAATTAACCCTCGATATTCGACTGCCGAATGTAAATCCTTCGACTTCGAATATCGAAGTCGATGGATTTACCGCATTTCCTACGATCGAACGATCGAAGGAAGAATCGTTCGATCGAATGATTAAATCCTTCGAATCGAATGATTCGAAGGATTTTAATCCATCGATCGAACCATTTTCCTTCGATAGGCTAACATTGATGTTCGGTAGGTTTTAGGTGGCGAAGTGCTTGGTCGAAGTTTTTTTTAAAGAGACAGTACTTCGACTATCGAATGGTTGAATAGTCGAACGATTTTTTGTTCGAATCGTTCGATACGAAGTCAAAGTCGTAGTCAAAGCTCGAAGTAGCCAATTCGATGGTCGAAGTTGTCAAAAAAAACATTCGAAATTCGAAGTTTTTTTCCCTCTATTCCTTCACTCGAGCTAAGTAAATGGGCCCCTAAATATGAGAGGACTTCATTGTGCCCTTACAATTGTGAATGCATAATTGTACACATTAGCCTGTTTTTCGTTGTCTTTAAGTTACCCACTCTGTGACACTGAGTATCAGACTGAGATTCAAGCCTTCCTTTATTGTCCATCATATAACAAAGTTATGTACAGGTATATACAGATATACAGGGATTCTGCTATAATTTAATATTTAGTACTGTACTGACAATAAATATGCACCTTAAATGGATTCTGTCATGATTTTTATGTTTAGTGTTTATTTCTAGATTACACTGTTTACGCTGCAGATAATTCGCTCTACCATATAAAATGTTATTTCTGAAGTGTATTTTTAGTTATAATATTGGTGTGCAGGCAGCAATCTTGCCTGATCCTGAGCTTTCAGAAAGAGTCAGTACTTCATGATGGAACTGATTTCAGATAACCTACTGTTTCTTCAGCTTCATGTAACTGAAGGAGTCAAAGTGGCACTATTCTCATATCTACCAGGGAGCTGTTATCTTGTGTCAGGGAGCTGTTATCTACTTACCTTCCCACTGTTCAGCAGATAGGCTGCTGGCGGAAAAGGGAGGGGGTGATATTATTCCAACTTGCAGCACAGCAATAAAGAGTGAATGAAGTTTATCAGAGCATGATAGAGGGCACCTGAGAAACTAACAACATGTATATCCCCATTTCAGACCTCAAAATTAAATAAAAAAAAAAAATCTGTTTGCTCATTTGAAAAATGGATTTCGGTGCAGAAGTCTGCTGGAGCAGCAATATTAACTGCTGCCCATGACAGAATCCCTTTAAATATCTAAATATCTAATAATTAAGTAACCTCCAGGCTGGGCTTCAGGAGTATTCAACAAAGCAAAACAACTATGCTTTCATGATCTTTATCTTTGTTGGTCTTTATTATGTCTGAGCAACTGGGCATTTGTGTTTCCTTTTTGCATTTTAATTTGTCTTTTAGTTTCCATGGACCCTTTGAGGTCAAGCCCCATAGTTTGGTAATCTATGCACTTCCTGCATCCAATGTCTCTTAAAACGTGCTTAAAACCCTTTGGAATCACCCATATATGTGTTTGTTTAATATAACATCATGTCATCCCCTGTGGTTAGAGCTTGATTGCAAATGTCACCATGTAGCAGGACAACAATCTGAAGCACACTTCTAAGCTATGCTTAGAACCTATTAGGGGAAGAAACACAAAGCCAAACTACTGTCTTTCATAGCACGTTCAAATATATAGCACATTCACATATATATATTTATATAATTTTTATTTTTTACTTTTTTTATTCAGGACTCTCTGCATCCCTATAGAAAAGATGTGTCACCTAAACCAGGACTGAAATAATACAGATATAATCCATGGATCACTTTTTAGCATGTTGACTGACCAAGGAGGCTGGGAGTTATATTTCAGCACTGTACAAGATGCACTCTCTAAAGCAAGTTCTGAGCGGAATGTTGACAACAATTGCTGCATAGCAGTAAGCACCATGTGATATCTATTAAAGCTTTCATGCCACACACTTCTCATAGATCTCAATTACAGACTCATTAGCACCCTTCCTATCAACAGCAATGCGGTATTATGAGTTCTAAAAGAAAGGGAGAAAGGATGGTATAGCAACAGCAAATAATGGACAGTGATTTAGGGACACAGTTGAGTTTATCTCTCATTGATGTCACTCAGTGGACCTATGATGTCATATTCACACAAAATAGACGCTCTGGTTTTTGGCCAACCATTTAGCATACCTTTTTCACTGCTTCATAGACAACATTAATAGTGGAAATAAGGTACGAAGACAGAAATAAGCTTCAAACCTTCTATTGATTGACAAGACAAGAAGGGATGTATTGCAATTATGTGGATATATAGACTTTAAGTCAGGATGGGGTACATGAGTTGTAAGGTATCTTAAAAAATATCAACAGCTAGAATGAAGCCTGTCAGACTATTTTCCAACCGGCAGCAAAATGTAAATTATTCAGCTAGTTTACCAGCTATGCTGGAGCATATGTATTTATTTCATTGTGTTTTAATTGTTTTGGATGTCAGGATCCAGGGCTGCAAAACAATACTTCTAGTTTAGCCCGTACTGCAGTAAGATGGGTCATATTGACGGACCCTGTTAGCCATTAACTGTTTAAGTTGTGAAGGTGGCCTTCTCTCTGCTGTCTCCTGTGAAAACTCCCAATGGCCTAGCTATGATTTAATGGGCACTGAAGAGCAGTTTATGATAGGCACCATAGCACGGAGAGAGACAGATGGGTCTGAGGAGCGATAGGGTCGAGTGCCGGCACTGCTCACTTCTCATCCTGATGGAAAGTAAAACCAATCATTTTAATTTTTAATACATCCCATTCATATTGTGACACCAGCAGGAGCAATGCAGGCAGAATGACAGATTGTTTTACTTAAACTGGAAGAATTTGATTAAAATGCATCAGCAGGGACACAGCAGAAAAAAACAGGGTGGCTTTTACTCTTTCCACTGCAGTCAGTTCTATTTTCCATGGAAGAAAAGAAAAAAACACTCCTTTGGGAAGATCTAATAATAGCAAGCAAGGCATTATACCACGTCTTTGGGAATGGTCCCCGTAGTCTTCAGCAGGGATCATTCGTTTAGTTATATTGATTGGGGTAAATTATTTACATGTTGTCTGCCATTGCCTGAAAATGTCATACTGTCTTGGGACACCAGAAATAGAAGCGGGTTATTCTTTTTTCACTTCTAGTTCTATAAGGAGTTACACACACTTAATATAGGAAAGGAGGAACATTAAGGGGCAGATGTATCAAGGGTCGAATATCGAGGGTTAATTAACCCTCGATATTCGACTGGCGAAATAAAATACTTCGACTTCGAAAGATTTTAATCCATCGATCGAAGGATTATCCTTCGATCATAAAAAACTTGGAAAGCCTATGGGGACCTTCCCCATAGGCTAACATTGGCCTCTGTAGGTTTTAGGTGGCGAACTAGGGGGTCGAAGAAATTTTTAAAGAGACAGTACTTCGACTATCGAATGGTCGAATAGTCGACCGATTTTTTAGTTCGAATCGTTCGATTCGAAGTCGAAGGTCGTAGTCGAAGGTCGAAGTAGCCAATTTGATGGTCGAAGTAGCCAAAAAAAACATTTGAAAATTAAACTATTTTCCACCTAATAAGAACCAACTCCTGGGTAGAGGCCCTTTCACATTTGCAGGGGATAGAGAATATAGGTTGATCAAGAAGGGAGGTAGTAAGAATTATTATTTGCATTTTTCTTAAATGTCTTGTTTTTTTCTTAGAAACTGTTTGGACACATGAAAGCAACATTACATAGAGGCAAAGGATTGGGCTGAGAATAAAATGAAAGGCTGAGCAGCAGTAAGGCAGTGTGCATGATAAAGGAACCCTAGTGTTCTCTGGCGCTGATTTAATGGTTGATGCTTTGACCCAGTATCTGATCCTTGAATAGAAAATACCACTCTCTTGTGAAGATAATGAAGAAGCCAAATGAAACACGAGTATTAATTACTGTCTCTGTATGCAGCATTGTAGAAAATCCAATCATACAGAGGCCACCAAAACAATGCGCTACAGCCTGGAAAGAAAAGGACCCTTGGAAAGAAAGGAGTTATTAGCAGACTAATGTGCAACCCCATTATCCTCAGAGAAAGAGTCAGCGGATGCAGAAAGACAAGCGTAGCCATTTCTGTGCTGACAGAACACACAGCTCTGCAATGTATGCAACACACTTTGGGCCAACGGGTGGTTAATATGATACCTGGGATTAATCACAGTGCCCAAAGCACAAAACTACCTTATCCAGTTTGGTTAGAGAGGGGTAAATAATTTGGGAATTTCTTAAATAAATCAGGGCAGTGTATAGGAAAATGGAAGAAAAATTAGCAAAAATTATTTTGAAACTTGCATTTCACAATATAATAATATTTATTGGATGTTTTATTACAATGCCAACTTCAATTGAGCATTTCTAAGACAACCTTTTTTCCCCGCCCCTCTGCACCCGAACCAAACCCAACACTCTGCTTCCCCTTATTTACCCGCCCCAACCCCATCTCTGACATCACTAAGGGGGTGGGACAGGCAGGCGTGCGTCTATTAATAGACACTGTAGGAAGTGAAAGTGGCACATACTGACAGGGCAGCCATTTCTTTTCTCAAGACCGTGTGCATGCACAATCAATGCGATTCTTAGTAGGTGCATGCACAGAAAATCCCTCTCATGACAGCACTTTATCTATTGCAACTTGGATCGATTGGCACGTGTGCATTTGGTATTGTGGCGCCATGTTTATGATGCAGGTTTGAGGAAAATGGCGGCTGCGACAGAGAGGGAAAGGCTCTAAGTTTTAGAGCAGGCTGTGGAAGCCAGGAGGGAAATTGGAACACACAAAGTTAACGATCAGGTAGAGGCAAGGGAGGGTCTATGATACACTTTGAAATGTAGTGGAAGCTTTTCCTTGTCCTTTAATTATATGCAAAGGGGGAAAAAATGTTGGGACTTTTGCAAGCAAATTTCAGAAGCTTTATTTACAGACATTTTAAGCATCATTAAAAACTGCTGTAGTGGGTTCAAGTAGCAGCTGTTTTAATTCACCATTAGGGATCATAATGAGATATGGAAAAATAAACAACAGCCAAGGAAAGGATGTAAAGAGTGTGGAAGAAAGCGAGGACAAGATTGTGCAACAACACTGTACTGAAGAAATTATTACAGACAAATACAAGAGGTCACAACAAGAGAGCACAACATTTTTGCTATACTGTATTGAAGACCAAGAGGGTCCTATGAACCTAGAAGATGTGATCTCTGGTCAAAAGGACTTGGGTGTTCCATAATTTGGATAGCCATGTCTTAAGTCTACTAAAAATATTTTAAACATGAATTATCCCCAATAGGATTGTCTTGCCTCCAATAAGAATTTATTATTTCTTAGCTGGGATTCAGTACAAGGTAATTTTTCTCATTAAAAATTTGAATCATCTATGGGAGATGGCCTTTCCATAATGCACAGCTTTCTGGATAATGGGTCTCCAGATAACAGCTCCCATACCAATACAATAATGGGAGCAATCATTTTAAATATAGCATATACTGCGCTATTGCTATGGCTGAAGGGGATATATTGCATTTTCATTATAATTAAAATTATTAGTATGACGATAAATCCCTACAAAAGTGTCAGTTTAAGAACAAGCCATCTAGGGAGGAAGTTGGAGAGCTATTTATAAGCTAACGTTGTCTGAACATACGTAAGTGCCAGTTTGCCACCATGAAGGATAATAGGAAAATAAAGGAAAACAATTACAGTAGCTCTGCACAGGATTGTGTCTGGTGTGAATGTGTGATGTCATGATGAAGTCAGCACAATTGTAAATGAGCAAAGAAGGGGAAAATGTTGGGTTCCTGTGTATTAAATGTACATAGGGATAACCGAATACATCACACATCCCAGTAGCATTAAATATATGTTATACATGCATACAAACAACACACACACACTCGAGCATGTAACTATGCACATACAGAACACTCCCTCACAGACGTCAGCCCATTAATGACATATAAGCACATACTTATCTTTCCAGTTCTTTGCGCTCCCAGCTATGAATAATAAATAATCATGTGTTACAGTGCCGTCTTTGAGGCCCACAACTGAATCTGTAAAATGTCACTGACTGATTTACATCTATTTGCAGCAAAAATAGAACAAATTGCTGGTGTCGCTACAACTTATTTTTATGCCAAAAGGTTGCAGGCTCAGAGGAAAGTCAGGCAGTGTCAGATACAGAGCACACACACATTATATAACAGGGAAGATCAGTATAATTCAGTCATGACCTGATTATTTGGTCCCAATCTGTGACAGCCTGCATCTTAAGGCCCCCATGCACGGGCTGATAAAAGTTGCCGACAGACTGAGTCGGCAGCTTATTGGCCTGTGTGTGGGGCCCTCCAACGGGCTTTCCCGATTGATTCTGCCCGAAAGTTGGCCAGATGTCCATCGGGCAGGGTAAAAAATCCTGTTGGATCGCGGACGCATCTGTTCCTTGATGCTATCCTGCATCCGACCGCCGTATAGCCTCCGTTCTGATCCGATCGTTGGGCCCTATATCTCAAGCCCGATATCTCAATGTGGGCATATCGGGGACACCAACCAACAAGTGTATGGCCACCTTTAGCTCTTCATGTGACGGTGAGATTGCTGTGCAATTTCTTTGGGGACCTCCTTGGCATCCATAGATCTTGCCTTTGCTACTAGAGCACCTGATAATTTTTGTCACTCTTAGGGGCCCATTCACTAAGCTCGAGTGAAGGAAAAGAGGAAAATAGAGGAAAAAAACTTCGAATGTTTTTTTTGGCTACTTCGACCATCGAATTGGCTACTTCGACCTTCGACTTCGAACAGTGTCGGACTGGCCCGGCGGGATACCGGGAAAATACCCGGTGGGCCCCGACCCTAGTGGGCCCCCGCCGGGCCAGTCCCCCTCTCCCAAACAGTTTTAAAAAAAATAATAAAAAAAATTTCGGCGCATCGCAGCGCCGTTTGCGCATGCGCGCCGAGCGCCGTTTCCGTTTGCGCATGCGCGATGCGCCGCCTGGGCGACGAGCAGGGATTCGCCTAACAAGTAGGTAGCGGGGGCCAGAGGGGGGCCCTGGACACCAGTCCCGGTGGGCCCCGGACCCCCCAGTCCGACCCTGACTTCGAATCAAACGATCCGAACTAAAAATCGTTTGACTATTCGACTATTCGATAGTCGAAGTACTTTCTCTTTAAAAAAAACTTCGACCCCCTAGTTCGCCACCTAAAACCTACCGAGGCCAATGTTAGCCTATGGGGAAGGTCCCCATAGGCTTTACAAGGGTTTTTTGATCAAAGGAATTTTGTTCGATCGATGGATTAAAATCCTTCCTTCGATCCTTCGATCGTTCGATCGAACGAATTGCGCTAAATCCTTCGACTTCGATATTCGAAGTCGAAGGATTTCAATTGGGCAGTCGAATATCGAGGGTTAATTAACCCTCGATATTCGACCCTAGGTAAATGTGCCCCTTAATGTGCCTCAAGCTATTGTTCAGATACAGAGAATATGCCTATAACCTTGTCCTGGATTAAGTTTTGACCTGCTAGTTATGTTGCATTTCTAAATGCTCATCATTTAGTAAACATGACTTCATACCAGCCAGTCAGAAATCTTAGTAGTTGTTCTCCTCTTCCCACCATAGAGGTTAAGGCTGAAGAATGCCATGGTGGCCCTGAAATGCTTTTCATACACTTTTAGTCCTATAGTGTATGATACCAAGATCAATTCAACCTTAAAACTAACTGGTTTGGATAAAATATGTCGGGAGGGGGGGTACATGAATTTTACGTATGGGCTGAGCTCAGACGTGGAGATATTGCCAAGGCAAATGTCTACTTAAATAAGTAGGGAAGTTTAATATGCATTTCGGAATATGCAGCTGTTCAGTATACAGTACTTTTGTTTGTTTTACCTCTACTTGTATTTCTACCCTCCTTTCCCAAAGTGACCCTAAGAGAGAGGGATTAGTAAATAAATAACCAACAACACTGATTAAAACAATACAACTGCATTGTAAAGATAAGTGTATTGACATTTCAAGCTCATCATTCAGATGCCTTGCGCCCACCGGCTATGACTTCTGCTCCTAGGACTTGATTTCCAATCTAGATGCAGAATGCAGACCATGGATGCAATCGCTTCTTGAATGAGCACTAAAGGACATGCTTTTGTACCCTAAAGTACTGTAGCACTTATATCTAGGGTCATAGTTAATGACCCTTGTGATGATCTCTACTGAGCATAGAAAAAATATGCCAGACAAAACTATAGACTTTATATATCAATTAACCATGTTTTTCACCAAAAGTGCACCTATAAATTGTATCTGGTGCTGTCAGCTTCAATAGAAAGTTGCACTTCACAGCAGATGTTACTCGTTCAGGTGCAACTTACTCCTGTCATATAAGGGGTGCAATGTTTAAGCCTGTTACTGCCCCATTTAGCTCCAGCACATGCCTCTTAGTGTACCAGCTCTTGCACCCACCCATAAAGCCCTCATGTGTGCCATCTGCATAAGAATATCTTGTGATTAGAAATCTATTAGAGTACAGGTATGGGATCCAGAAACCAGTTCTATCCCATAGATTCCATTTAAATCAAATAATTCACATTTTTAAAAATTATTGCCTTTTCCTCTGTAATTAAAAAAACTGTACCTTGTACTTGATCCCAGCTAAGATATCATTAACCCATAAAAATCATCCTTTTAGGTGTATTTAATGTTTAAAGATCCAAACTATCAATTATCCAGAAAACCCCAGGTCCCCAGCATTTTGGATAACAGGTGCCATATCTGTACTTCTGTTATAAACAAGAAGAATAAAAGCTTTAATTTTTCTGCAAAATGAACTTCTTAAAAAAAAATCCTGTTAAATCTTTGAAATGGTATAAAGTGTTTATGCGTCTGAAGGTCACAAACAATCATTGCAGCACAGAAAGAGATATGGATAATCGATAATAATCCACCAAGGGCAGGGAATGCCAGGAGCATGGAAGACAAGGAGCTGCCTTGTTCTCCTTACCTGACAGACTCAATAATCGCTGGAAATGCTCAGCTGATGACACTTTATTAGCATAATGCGTGGAAGCCAGGAAGAGCCTTATATTCTGTTATCAGATCACGTCAGTGGAACTTGTCTGCAATCTCGCTTCGACATAATGCCCCTGATTTATGTCTGATATGAAAAATTTCTTGCAAGATATACGGCATTCTGCATTCCGCAGTCTGTGCTTGTGCCTTGATTGGTTAGCACGGTACTGGGGAGTAATGTGCAATCAACCATAACTATTAGCAACCCAAGCTCAAGTCTATATAATCTTATTTTAAAATTAATGTAATAATGTGTTGCGAATGAGATGTTTATACAATAAATACGATCCTTGGCAAAATTAAGGATGAACAGTCTTTGTGATTAAATATCCCCCAAAATACAGCGGATGTTTAATAAATCAATTTGCAGACTATTCGTTTTTTTTTTTTATGGTTTTAAGACACTTTTAATGGGTTAGTAGTGAGGCTGTGAGCCCAAGACTGATGGCAGGAGCAATTGGCTCTACTTGAAAGGACTGTGCCATATCCCAGGTCTAAGAAAGAAATTCCAGTACTAATTGGCGATTTGGAATGCCCAAATGTTACATTGTGCAACTAACTAGCATACCATTTTATATTTCTAAAACTATGAGAGATTAATAAGGGCTAGAAAAACACATTTATTAAACATTAATCATGGTTTGGATACATTCAGCTGTGTAGGTTTTGCTTTTAATATATATATTATATATAAGATATAAGGTAGCATGTAAGTTTGCAAGTGCACTTGTGGTCCATGCACTTTCCCCGCAGTCAACATCACTTTTATTAAAGGTATTTGCTTCAAAATGCACCCCTTGAACTTCCATATAGTACTGCTTGGAGCCACTCAATTCTTTCCTGCCTTTCGTTTTGGTTCCTTTCCTTCTGCAAGTGTACCCTGGAGCTACCACCACCTGTAGATCCTGGGATCCCTTAGGGCTCTTACACATGAGCGTTTTTACCTGCGCTCCCCTGCATTCCGTTTTTCGGCGTTCAGCCGCAGGGGAGCGCAGTAATAGACGCATTTCATTATTTCAAATGGGGCTGTACTCATACAGGCGCATGTCGGCGCCGAACGCAGGTTGAGACGCAACATGCTGCATTTTTCCTGCGTTCGGCGCCTACACGCGCCTGTGTGAGTACAGCCCCATTTGAAATAATGAAATGCGTCTATTCCTGCGCTCCCCTGCGGCTGAACGCCGAAAAACGGAACGCAGGGGAGCGCAGGTAAAAACGCTCATGTGTAAGAGCCTACATGCCCTGCATCATTTGAAGCCTGGTAATGAAGCACATATGTAGTTGCGTTCGTTTTGGTACATTGGAGGCAATTACAGCAGGTGCACTGAAATTGTATAGGCCCTTTGTGACCACAATGACACTGGAATTCTGGGCAGGGAAAAGCTGGCAATTGCTCCTGAAATTGTACTTTGTCCACTGCATTGCGAACATACATGTGTTCTTTGTTGTTAAAACTATTACTTATAATTCCATTATATAAGACCTTCCATATTATTTGAATTAATGTGCAAGTACAGAGCTGTATTCATTTCAGTAAGTAAATGTATCTCCTAATTCATTTCCTAATATCCCAATAGCCTTAGGTGTACTTTTTATGCAATAAATCAAGAGAGCTGGCCCATAATCTGATATGTTTGGGAACTAAGGCCACAATTAAAACAGAAGTAAAGCCTTGCTAATATCCTAGGGGTTGGTGGCTTGGTGGGGGTTGGTGGATCTCATTGTTAGGGGAGAGATACACACTCAGATTTGGGGAGATTTAGTCGCCCGGCAATAAATCACCTCTTCTTTGGGGCGACTAATCTCTGCTTCCCTCAAGCTAGAATCCATATCGCCGGCGGGATGGCACTCGGATCGCTTCATTTTCTGAATTTGCCCGAAGTTTCCTCGTGAGGCAACTTCGGGCGACTTTGAAAAACAAAACCCACTGATTGCCATCCTATCAGTGATTTACATTAGTCGATTATATTATGAGATTAGTCGCGCCGAAAAAAGAGGAGATTTGTTGCTGGGTAACTAATCTCCCCGAATCTGAGCATGGTCAAGTTGGTCTTTGCATCTTTTAAAACCCATGACATCCCATTATATTAACCTAAAAGGGTGTTACTATGTTTACTATGTTAATCTGTATCTCTTGAAAAATAATTCAAACCTTAAATATATCCCATAGCATTGTTTTACCTTCATTAGGGATTCATTATGTCTAAAGGTGGCCATACATGGAGAGATCCGCTTGTTTGGTGATGTCGCCAAACGAGCGGATCTCCCTCCGATATGCCCACCTCGAGGTGGGCAATATCGGGCTGATCCGATCGTGGGCCCTAGGGCCCAACGATCGGATCCTAACGATGCCTAACGGGCGGTCGGATCGCGGGACCGCATCAACGAATAGATGCGGCCCGATCCAACGGGATTTTTTGTCCCATCCGATCGAGATCTGGCCGACTTTCGGTGAAGCCCGCCGGGGGGCCCCATACACGGGCCAATAAGCTGCCGACACAGTCTGTCGGAAGCTTTTATCGGCCTGTGTATAGCCACCTTAAATTGGGACCACGTACAACATACTGTTTTATTATTACAGATAAAACGGATATTGTTTAAAAATATTTTAATAACTTTATCTATGGAAGATAACCTTTCATTAATTTGGAGCTTTCTGTATAATAAATTTCCGTAAAATGGATTCCAAACCTGTATATTCAAAGGCACCAATAATGTTAATATAACCACGTAGCACAGATTGATGAAGTCAGTAAATCTTTAAAAACCTGGGACATTGCTATAAGGTCACTGGATCACGTGAAAAATCAGGGGCACTTCTAATAAATGCAAATTGCTGGACTGATTGTATTTAAATTAAAATGCAATCAGCGCAGCCCATCTAGATGTTTTATCTAGAACTGCCCCCAATTCTGTACATGATCCGTACGTAACCACCAGGGATGATAATTCTTTAGGGAGGAATATTACAAAATATTGCTGCCCCTGGAAATGAGGGACAATTAGCAACAAAACTTTTGCCGTGCGTGTGTCAGCGTCAAGGTGATATTTGTGTAGGTGAACAGTTTCCCCATGTTTAAACCTTTCCCCTTAGCTGATTAGCATTTGTTTAATAAAACTATTCTTCGGCATTAAATTGATGCTTATATGATTAAGTGCTTCTTGAGTATTTTGGTATTATAGAAAAATTACCGCCCACTGCTCAAGCTGAATTTAAAATAATGGCAGCATTAACGACAAGAAATAATCACAGGACAGAAATAATGAGTTCTTTTAATGCTAATCACAAACATCGTTGTATATTTAATCACCAGTTTTACAGGTAATGTTTGTTAAGGTTTTTTATTTTTCCTTATGGCTAATGTGGGCAGCTTTGATCATGTTATAATACAGGAATATGCAAAATGTTTGGGTTGAAAAGGGTGTAAAAAAACGGTATACTAAAATAACATTTCACATCAAACTCAAAAAACGGATTATTTTGAACTTATTTAAAGATCTTGTTATTTATTGCAGCACTGTGCCACTGGCATAGCAATCACTTCTCATACTGAACTCCCCTTCTGCTTCTTATATTTCCCTTCCCTGTTCACTGACTACAATCTTATGTAGCCTGGGTGCACGTTTCTGACAAATACACAAGATCTAGGGATGATCCAAAGCTTGCCTCGATAACACCTTCCACACAAGCAAACACGGGGTTCAATTTACTAACTACTAAACTGCACCAGAGCAACTTTCTATAGCAACCAACCAGAGGGGTCAATTATGCGCCAAAATGGATGCAAATGCTGCATATATTGACGCCATTAATTAAAGGAACATGTTCCAAACACAAATGGATGCACATGGCATCCATCTTGGGTTTTCTAATGATCATGCACAAGTTTGCCTTTTGACATAAGGATACTCTGGAGTAGGTACAGTAGGTCCAGTGTTCCCACAGTGGATTGCATCAGTAGTAGATGCACCAAAAGAATCACATGCAAATGGTGTTCCGTGATGCCAGAAATTATGACATTCCCTTTCCCTTTCCCTGTAGTCAGTTTTCCTGCAGGACCGAAGAAAACTGATCACAAGCTCTACATCAGAAATCGAATTACTTCCCAGAACTCTTTCTCATTTTCCCTGTAGAGCATTCAGTGACCATTTAGAGATTCGTATCCACAGGCCCAGTGCAGTCTGGATATTCTGATTATGAATCAGTCTTGCTGTATTGCTTCCATGGCAGATATTATTTGACTTGTGTTGTTTTGATAATTTCTGACAATCCATAATCTTAACCTCCCAACTGAAGCCAAGACCACACTAAGCATGTGCGTAGTCTTGGTCTTGCAAAGAAGTTTAACAAAGTTACAGGATGACACCCCCCTGCGGCCAACTTTGAAAACATAAATCATTTGTTTAATTAGGCTTGTGGTGCAGTAAGTTCATGTTTATGTTTAATATATAAAATACAGCATTTCTAGCATTATTCTATTTTAGTTCCCCTTTAAGGCAGAAAGGCAGGCTGGGTAGGAGGCAGGAACAGGAAGTGTGAGTATGGCATAAGAGAGAAAGCAGAGGAAGGAATGAGAACTGCACACCGAATACAAACTGGATCTCCACTGCAGGCTGGATGTGTAATATTGGCATCATACATAGGGTTGCCACCTTTTCTGGAAAAATATACCGGCCTTCCTATATTCTTGCTGTTTTGTCTAGTGATGGGTGAATTTATTCGCCAGGTGCGAATTCGCGTGAAACTGCTGCGAAACTGGGCCATTTCGCGAATTTTTCGGCGAAACGCCCCAAATTCACCCATCATTAGTTTTGCCCTATTAATAACATTGGCATCAAGCAATATTTTTACCGGCCAGGCCAGTAAAATACCGGCCAGATGGCAACCCTAACAGTACGTGCTAAATGCAAAGATTACATATTCAGCCGGCAGTGGAGATCCAGTTTCTCGGAACATGGCAGTAATTCCAGGGTTCTCACAGCGGGCAGCGTCAGTAGACTTGTGTCCAAAGAATCATATGCAAATGTCATTTTTACGGTTTACACAGGAAATAATGCAATCTCCATTTTGGCAGTTTTGGCCACAACTTGTGGCCGATGAATAAAAACACATTTATGCAATTGTGTTTATTATAACAACTGGGCACCAAAGTGTTTTGGGTGCAAATGTGCAAGAGCTCACAATTGCTCTAGAATTGCGGTCCAAAAAACACAACCAATCATCTGGTCACCCACCAACCCAGACCCCCCTGACCTCCGGCCCAGTTGCGGCAAAAAAAAAAAAACAACAGGTATGCATGAGACCCCTTACTGTATATTATTACATAAGCCCAATAGAGTGTGTGGACTTATTCTTCAACAGTTAACTACCCTGTATCTCAACAGTCTGTTGCGCTATTACCTTCAAGGTTCGTTACCTGGCCAAGGGAATCTAGCTTGAAATACAATGACAATATGATTGGGCGATCAGTGCTTATTTGCTTTCAAAATTGATCTGGAACACTGCAAAAGCTTGACCATGGACGATATTTTATTAGTGTTTATTATCAGGCCATAAAGAGGACTTTTTTTTATATTTGTCCTGAAATGGAATACAGAAAAAAAAACAGTGACTTTTGAGAGTTGGCATCCATCCAGTAATCAAAGAAGTCATCTACACGTATGTCATATTGTTAGTGCTCATTATCTAAAACCCAGGGACTGATACTGAGACCCTGAAGAAATGATAGAATGTTGTCAAAGGCTGATCTTCATCAGATGTAGCCCTACATAATGAGACCCCAGCTGCTATGGGTTTAGTGCCGGCAGAAGGGATTTTGTAGGATGCAAATATATCATCACTGGGTCACAAAGCCATACAAAGCTACAAAACATTCTCTTCCATTGTATTTTTTTTATACATTGATTGTGACTAAATGAGCCAGGAGGAATTTGGATTCCAGGTTGTATTTCTGCCCAGTTCCTATTGTCTTCATATATGTAATTGAATGCACACAAGGCCACTTGACAATGCATAAATCAGCAGCTCTCATTCTGCTCCCTCTCATTGTGAAGAAGACAAGCCTGGTAGCCTTCATGCAACGAATGGCCTCAGCTCACTTTTCCCCTAATGTAATCCTAGGCTTCAGCTGGTCCCAAAATATGTTTCTTAGGGGTAAAATAAAGGTCACAGAGAATTTCATTCCTAGAGCTAGCAATCTCTTACTTTATAGTGTCCAAATTAACTTACTCTGGTTTTTTGCACACATTTTCAAAAATAGGGGTCCAACATAAAATCAGATCTCTGATACACAGTGATTTGTGTTAACTGGGTGGTTCACCCTTAAGTTAACTTTTAGTATGTTATTTAATGGCTAATTCTAAGCAACTTTTTAATTGCCCTTCATTTTTTATTTTTTATAGTTTTTTGAACTATTTGCCTGCTTCTTCTGACTCTTTCCAGCTTTCAAAGGCTACGTACATGTTTATTGTTATTGCTACTATTTATTACTCATCTTTCTATTAAGGTCCTCTCCTGTTTATATTCCAGTCTCTTATTTATATCAATGCATGATTGCTGGTATAATTTGGACCCTAGCAACCAGATTGCTGAAATTGCAAACTGGAGAGCTATTGAATGAAAAAATAACTCAAAAACTACATGATAAAAAAAATTAAAACCAATTGCAAATTGTCTCAGAATACCATTCTCTAGTCTACATTATACTAAAAGGAAATTAGGTGAACAACCCCTTTAATTCCAGATCCATACTAGAATTCATGGGACAGTTGCTTTTTGGTTGCTCTGCCATTCTCATGCCCATGGTCACAATATTTTTACCTCATTTAATGAAATGACTTGGATACGATTTTAATGTTTTATTTGACACACTAGTGGCAGTCTCTCAGTCTGCTCTACTCAAAGAGGTCCAAATCTAATGATGCTTTATCAGAATATGGTCTTCTATATCTGTATGTATGGGTATGTGCAGGTCGAAGAGTTTTAGGTCTCTATGTTCAGCATAGTTGGTCTAACCATATGGTGCAAGACACTCTCCATGTAGGCTGTTCACTACGTTTCGTTTCTGTATCTGTCAGGGCCTAACGGCTCTAGTAGGTTGGAGTCAGGACCAAAGAGGAAGCGGGTGTGCAGACTGATTAGTCTAATACGTGGTACACAAAGGTTTAAGTGAATCAGCGTAGTCAGAATCAGGCAGAAGGGTCAGGAACCAAGATCAGTCAGTAAAATAATTATAGTGCACCCAAGAACTCACTGAAGTAAGACCTGTAGGTCTTTGGTGTCCTATGGCGCAAACCTCGGAGTGATGACGTCACTATTCCATGATGCTCGTGAAGCATGGGTGCTGCCATCTTGGATGCAGTGCTGAAGAGAAGACAAGTGCTATCAGCCGCTCCTCACACTATCTGAGTGGTCGTCCATGTTTGACCTCATCTGAATTGTTTTGTGTTCCAGTATTCTGCCATGATTTGATCTTTATTTAATATATACTCTATTTAATATATACTCAAGAATACAGGATGGGCCCTCAGCCTGTTAAGTTACCCAGCTTTCATAGTCCATAGTTACATAGTTAAATCGGGTTGAAAAAAGACAAAGTCTATCAAGTTGAACCCCTCCAAATGAAACCCAGGATTCTACTTTTTTACTACAAAAAAGTCTCAGTGCAACTTAATTTGGCCTCAACTGGCAACACATTTTTAAAGTGCAGAGTGCAGTTCTGGTGCAACTTACCATTGGCAGGATAGATGAATTGGCAACCATATGAAAGTGCAGGACCATGTTTGGATACAGGTACCTTAATATATTGTGTAAATATGTGCTCTACATTGCATCCATTTTAAAGAACCCACATTTGCCAAATGCATTCGAAAAATTACGCTTAATATGATCTTGAATGAAAAATTGTGCATTTAGGGTGCAGACTAATCTAAACGGGAGCAAAGGGCCATGGAATGATTAAGTTTATTAGGTTGAATTTAATCTGAAGCATGTAAAAATTATACTGTGACTTAATTTGCATAATATCCCATATAGCTTTTTGTGGCAATCTCTTCCCTTATTACTGGCAGATACATGAATGGGATATGTGATCTGCACTGTTAGGAACCTGAGGATTTCTGAATAAGGGATCTTTCTGTACTTTGGATCACCATACTAAAAAGTCTTTCAACATGAAATAAAATCAAATATGAACTCACACAGCTTAGTTACCATTAAGAACAAGGTACTGTTTTATCATTGAGAAAAATAAGATAAAATAATAGAAATATTTGCCTGTATGGGGGGGTGGCTTTCCTTTAATTCAGCTGTTTCTGTATAATGGGTTTTCTGGGTGAGGGATTCCATACCTGCAGGGTTTTCATCAGAAATCAAGGGGCCCCATACAACAAAATTATCTGGGACCCCTGGTCGCTGCTCACCCCGGCCCAGCCCCCAAGCCCCACCTCAGATCCTGACGTCTCCACACTACAGTAAAAAGCCACACAGGCGTTAAAACAGTACACTTAGATTATAAAAAGCCATTGGTGGCCTAGTACCCCTTCAAGTTGAAAAAAAAAAACATTTGTGGCCAGGCTCCCTCCCAAAATTATTAAAATTAATTTGTCGTCAGGGCCACCCTTTGATTTAAAAAAAAAATTGGTGGCCAGCCCCTCAAGTTATTAAAAACTTCTGGTGGCAGGGCCCCTTACAAGTTAAAATAAAAACATTGGTGGTCAGGGTCCCTCATAAAATTTTAAGAAAAAACTTTGGTGGTCAGGGTCCCCCATAAAAGTTTAAAAAAAATATTGGTGGTCAGGGTCCCCCAAATGCTTTTAAAAATACATTAGTGGTCAGGGTCCCCCAAAAAGGTTTAAAAAAAAACATTGGTGGTCAGAGTCCCCCATAAAAGTTTTTAAAAAAAATTGGTGGTCAGGGTCCCCCAAAAAGTTTTAGAAAATACATTAGTGGTCAGGGCCCAATAAAGGTTTAAAAAAAACATTGGTGGTCAGGGTCCCCCAAAAAGTTTTAAAAAATACATTAGTGGTCAGAGCCCCCCCTAAAGGTTTAAAAAAAACATTGGTGGCCAGGGTCCTCATAAAAGTTAATAAAACCATTGGTGGCCAGGGGTTTGAAAAAAAAAATTGGTGTTTAGTGGAACTTACCTTTAAAGGTCTTCTTCATTCTTCTCTTCTTCGTGTTTATTCGCCGATTTTCGGCAGGTTCTTCTCTTTTCCGGATCCATCCGGCAGATTTCGGCTCCAATTGGTGGCGTTCTCCTCCTTTCATGTCGTTCAGTGACTTCTGGCGGCTTTGGCCGACTTCAGCAACTCAAGGAGGGCCCGGCTATTGTAAGAATTACAGCACAGCCCCCCTTAAACCACCGGACCCAGTACAGTTGTGCCCCCTTTGCCCCCATAATGGCGGGATGATAGGGATGTTCAGGTTGACAAAAAGTCAGCGCACATACAAACCTAACCTGTCACTTCACCACCTGCACCCAACCCTAACCCATTGCTCCTCCATATGGCATCATGTGGTGGCGCTATGGCATCATGGGGTAGGGCCACACAGGGGCAAGTCTATAAAAAGCACTTACTGGAGGTGGAAGCCTACACAATAAGGCAGGGAGAGTGGAATGAAGAGTTTAACCTGAACCCTCAGGCACAGCAATTGGGTGCGGAAGTCACTACTGTATAGTTTTCTACCTGCTTTATAATAACTCTAAATAAATTCCACTACTGATCAGAAGGCTCGCGGCTTGCTGGACAGATTCTATGAGCAGACACTTGATGTCACTTGTTTAATAGATGGAACCCTTTTACTATAACATATAATTCATGTCAGCACATGGATTTGCCATCAGCTGCCCCTGGCTGGAACACCATATCCATGTGAAAGGATAAGAGCTTTGTTGGCTTTCCCTTGTGCTATAACTCACGCCCGTTATGCAGTCAAACAGCTGTTCTGTACTCCTAATCTGGAACCCAGCCACTTGTACACAGAGTTAAAATTCCCACTGTGTGTCACAGAATGGCATGCCGTCCCCAGGCTACCGAAGGGGTGAATGGGAGTGCGCTTGTCGCAGGCATAAAGCCCTATGACTCTATTATCAGAAGACAGCACAAGCAGATTTATATTGTTATACTTTCTATGGAAATTAGCATAGCCTACCTTTAGAAACCCATAACCATTTCAAAGGTACAGGTTATCAGTATTCTTCACTAACTGACGGTGCACATAGGGGGGCATAATCATGGTAAAACATAAAGACATAGGAGTGTATGCCTTCAAGAAAAAAAAAAACCTTAAAAGGCACCTGTTGTGCGGAAAATAAAGCAAAACCACCTCGTAGAAATCCAGACAGACAGGGAATGAAATAATTTTACAGGTGTAGCTATAGTCATGCCTATCTTGCTGGAAATTTCCTCTGAAATATTGGTATTAAACAAAGGATTATGCTTTATATAACAAGGGTCTAATCCTTTTTCTAATCTAGAGGCAGTCACCATATGCCAGATATGCCTGCGTGTGCCCATGCTTCATAAAGGTCATATAAAAAGAAGCATTTGTTAATGTCTAGATTGTGAGCTCACTGAGAGCCCGAGACAGTTTTGATGTTGAACACGGATTAATAAGAAAATAGTTTTTCTTGTGTAAAGTCTGGCTATTGGTGACATAATACTTGGTTTGGTATATGGGACCTGTTATCTAGAATGCCCTGGACCTGGGATTTCCCAGATAATGGATATTTCCATAATTTGGAGCTTCATACTTTGTCTACTAGAAAATCATGTAAACATGAAATAAACCCAATAGGCTGATTTTGCTTCCAGTCAGGATTAATTATATCTTAGTTGGTACTGTTTTATTATTACAGAGAAAAATCATTTTTAAAAAAAAATTGAATTTGGATAAAAAATGGAGTCTATGGGATGTGGTCTTTCCTTAATTCAGAGCTTTCTGGATATTGGGTTTCCGGACAACAGATCCCATATCCAATTACTGTATATCCACACTGTTAACTCCCACCACACACAGAGATTTGGTTTAAAAATAATTACTCATTAGGTCTGGACTGTAAGCTCTTTGGAACAGAGATCGATTTAATATGGCCTGCGTTGTGGCTAACTTTGTTTACTGATTGTGTTTTTTAAACACCCAGGCAATTGCTAATTAATTTTGTAGTGCGCCACTTATACTCTCTCTCTCTCTCTCTCTCTCTCTCTCTCTCTCTCTCTCTCTCTCTCTATATATATATATTTGAAGAGGGATATGTGAAATGCAAACTATGGGATGTTAGCACTCATCTTACAGTCAGATAAACAGGATTCCATAAGATCGTATTCTTGTTCCGGGGCCAACCTTTGCTTCCTTGAAAGATTTTCAGATATCCATTTGCACTTTCCTTTCCAAATCCATCTGTGAAAGAGCACAAAGTTTCTCAGCTTGAGATAGTTCCCCAGCACTAGTTCTCTCCATCTGTATGTGCCGTTTGCTCTCTTCAAAACCCCTTCCTATATCGAGCGCACTACATTCATTTATTAAAATGAAAATTGCAAATATGTGAAATGTTGTATGATTCTTGTGTATGTTGGAATGTGTATGTGTGTCAAAGAGCTCACAGTCTTATGACTGATGTCACACACATATAGGTTGTTCAGCTGAACTTATATCATGCTTATCTGTGGGAGGACAGGTCCATATGATCACAGAATTATTGCTTTGCCAATCAATCGCTTTATGTAAACAAGGTGCTCTTTAACTGTCCGAGAAGTACAATACTGTTTTTTTTGTTTTTTTTTTACAAGGCAGTCATTTGCTGCTACAGGTATGGGGACCTGTTATCCAGAATGTTTGGGACCTGGGGTTTTGCAGATAAGGGGTCTTTCGATAATTTGGATCTCCATATCTTAAATGTTTTAATGAACTGGGAAAATAAATTAATAAAGATGTTAGAGACTTTTTCCATTGACTTCTAAAGGTTCTGAAGAATATTCTCAAGTATATTTGCATTTTTGTGTTTTTTTTTCTCCATGCCATGTATTGGTCTTGCAGTCCTTAGTGCTGCAGTACTTGAGTCTGTAGCATTGATAAATTGGCTTTGTAAGTGTTCATTGAATATAGGAGCAGAGAGTGGAAACATGGACATATTGCAACTGAAGGGGCAAGTTTTTGTCACTTATATATACAGCAATTATTGAAGGGTCCATAGATCCACCAGGGTGCTATATTTATTATTGACATGTTTTAATTGAATTTAGTCACAACACAGATGTGGTACCTGCTGTGCTTTAACCACCCTCATCAATGATTCTCATACCCCCCTGATCAGTGAGTAATCCATTAAACACTGTGAGTGTGCGACAGATGTAAAAATGTCATCAGTATGAGCCATGTGCCCAGTGTACTCCTCTCAATAGCACATCCTTAGATTGTAAGCTCTACAGGCCAGAGACCTCTCTCCTCTTGTCTCTTTAACACTTGAACCTGAATGTACTGTATCCTGCAGTTATTGTATTGTTCTGCATGCACAAGTAGGGCTCTATAATACATACAATAGCAGCAACCCCCAATATAATGTTCTTATATGTATGTATGTGTCTAGGGGGGAGTTGCATTACATAGTTTCCTAAACAGAGTAGGATTTCAGTGGTAGCTGGGATCCCCATTGGATCTAATAAATCCTATTAATAACTTACTGCTGTAGAGCCTGAGCATTTGCTTGTCTGAAGGTGAGGACAGACGTTTTAACTGAATAACATCACGATGTCCACTCCTATATATGCAAATATATATGATACCCATCGTGATATTTTAATAAGTATTCCCAAACTAATAAAAGGGGAACATTAAAATGCACTTTAATGATTAGTACTGAGCCAAAAATGTGATAAGCATAAAGCGCATGCAATCCATTATGGGTTAAATGATTCAGTCCAGGCAGCTAGGACTTCTGGGTAAATCTTACCCCCGAGCATCGTGTCCTTATATCAAGGCAGCCGGCTCTCATTTTGTGCAAATGATAATTGCCAGCTATATGACAATGACTCTCAGCATCTTATTCTCCTCTCGCTCCCTCTTCTTCATTTTCCTGGCTGCCTCTCCCAATGCTGGCATTTCCGCCACTGTGATAATCAATGTATAGGGGAACATTTATCTTTCTTAATGCTCTTCGGAAAGGCACATCACCTTCAAAACCGTGTTTTAAAGCCTGGCACAATCCATAAAAAGCAACTGTTTTTCATTCATGCTTATTACACATCATTGGAAGCCTTTTACATCAGGATGTTAGATCTGTAGCCCTTGAGCTGTTGACACAATGTAATTCCCAGCAAACCTTCCCCTTCCTTCAGTCGCAAATAACTCTTCTTCTGACAGGTTTTGGGCTTGTAGTCCAAGAACATCATGAAGGCCACGGAAAAGTTTTCCCAACTGTAAAAAATTTTTGGGACTAATTTATTGTTATAGGTGCTACATTGCCCCAGGGTAAATATCAGTGGCGTAACTACAGAGGAAGCAGACCCTGCAGCTGCAGTGGGCCCAAGAGGTGTAATAAATATTAGTAAAACAGGTCAACCTCTAAATATTTTGGGGGCCTGAAAAATGAAGTGCTGTGGGGCCCAGTAATATCTAGCTACTCCACTGGCAACTATCCATAGCAACCAACTGAATTGTGCCTTCATTTTATGAAATGTAGGTAGACCCAGTCTGACCCTGGTCATAACCAACCTATATCCAACCTTTTTTCTACCTGTCTATCATATTAGGATTCTAGTCTAGTAATCTTAACTAAGCTTTCTGTTCCAGTTGCTTCTGTTTACTTTATATGAGGCTTTGTCAGCCCCCACAAACATTTCTGTTAGGATGTGTCCTCTGTACATACTGTATAAATAACTTTCATAAGTCACTCCCCTGATTACAGTTGCTATCTCATTATGTTTTTTACTTCATTATATATAGGGTGCTGGTAATTTCATACAGTATAAAAATGAAAAATGTGTTGTGTATTGTCCTAGGGTAGAAATGAATGGGGTAATTTACAAAAATCTTCAGGGCAGTTGCACTTAGCTTTTTGTAAATAGGCCCTACAGCAGGTTAATATATATGGAAGATAACTTCCAGGTATGTATGTTTGTATGTAATGATGTCAACTGTAAACTTGTGTGTGCACAGGGAATTATCTGAAGGACTATAATGTAAAGTCATACACCTGGGATGTAAAAATATCCAAGCCACTTATACCCTTAATGGGACTGCACTAGGCAAATCCATTATGGAAAAGGACCTTGGAGTCCTTGTAGATGATTAACTTGGCTGTAGCAAGCAATGCCAGTCAGCAGCATCAAGGGCAAATAAGGTCTTGAGCTGTATTAAAAGGGGCATAGAGTCACGGGAGGAGGGGGTCATTCTTCCACTGTATAGAGCACTTGTAAGGCCCCATCTAGAATATGCCGTACAGTTTTGGTCTCCAACACTCAAACAGGACATTATTGTATTACATAGTTACATAGTTACATAGTTAAATTAGGTTGAAAAAAGACAAAGTCCATCAAGTTCAACCCCTCCAAATGAAAACCCAGCATCCATACACACACCCCTCCCTACTTTTAATTAAATTCTATATACCCATACCTATACTAACTATAGAGCTTAGTATCACAATAGCCTTTGATATTATGTCTGTCCAAAAAATCATCCAAGCCATTCTTAAAGGCATTAACTGAATCAGCATCACAACATCACCCGGCAGTGCATTCCACAACCTCACTGTCCTGACTGTGAAGAACCCTCTACGTTGCTTCAAAAAGTTCTTTTCTTCTAGTCTAGTGGCCTCTGGTACGGTGATCCACTATTAGAGAGGATACAGAGAAGGGCAACTAAGCTGATAAAAGATATGGAAAATCTTAGCTATGAAGAAAGACTGGCCAAATTGGGGATATTCACGCTGGAGAAGAGGCGCTTAAGGGGTGATATGATAACTATGTATAAATATAAAAGGGGATCATATAAAAATCTCTATAATGCTTTATTTACCATTAGGTCTTTCCAGCTGACACAAGGTCACCCATTCCGATTAGAAGAAAGGAGGTTCCATCCTAACTATTCAGAAGGGCTTTTTTACAGTGAGAGCTGTGAAGATGTTGAATTCTCTGCCTGAATCAATTAACTTTTTGATGTTACTGGTCCTTTAAAAATGGGTTGGATGGCTTTTTAGCAAGTGAAGTAATACAAAGTTATGAAAGCTCATAGTACATGTTGAGGAAGGAATCGTTTCCCCCTCTGAGGCAAATTGGAGAGACTTCAGGGGTTATTTTTGCCGCCATCTGGATCAACTAGTGGTTTGGCAGGTTTTATATAAACATAAAAAGTTGAACTTGATGGACGTGTGTCTTTTTTCACCTAACTAACTTACTAGGTGACTATGGCACATAAGCTTTTGACCAGAGAACAACAGTCATATAAACTCCCCTATCTACCTGTAAGAAATGTAAATCAATTAGCCTTACAGCATCACAGAGTTGGTTACAGGATCACATTCTGTGTGGTTACCTGTCTGTGAACTTCTCACACTGATCCCAATGTTACTGCATAGCCTGTACAAGCATAAAGGGCCACCTCTATAATACATACGAGCACTCACACCAGGAGACCAAGTCTATGTAGCCCAGTCTATCAATGCTGACCTGGTTAACTCATGAGGGATAAACTGGCTCAATATAACATTGTCTCAGAATAACACCTTTTTCAGCCCTACAAGCGCCAATGTTATAGTCTTATTTGTAATTTGGGCAGGTTTCTTTTTCGGCCCACGAGGGGGTAAATTTATCAAAGAGTGAAGTTCCGCCACTAGAGTGAAATTCCACAGCTCTCAATTCATTTATATGGGATTTTTAAAGTGAAAGTTCACCCTTTGATAAATACGCCTGTAAAAATCCCATAGAAATGAATGGAGAGTGGCGGAATTTCACTCTAGTGGCGGAACTTCACTATTAACTTCATAGTTAGTTATAAATATACCCCTAGTTCGGTAACAAGTTGCTCACCAACCCCTGGATGTTGCCCCCAGTGGCCTCAAAGCAGGTGCTTATTTTTGAATTCCAGGCTTGGAGGCAAGTTCTGGTTGTATAAAAACCATGTGTACTGCCAAACAGAGTCTCCTGTACGCTGCAAGTCCACATAGCCAATCATAGCCCTTATTTGGCACCCCAGAGACTTTTTCGTGCTTGTGTTGCTCCCCAACTCTTTTTACATCTGAATGTTGCTCATGGGTAAAAAAAAAGTTGGGGATCCCTGATCTAGGTAGAAATGTTTTCAGTTGGAAAACATTGTGTCGGAGGAAGGTATAACCGCAACGACTCTGCTGCTTCTCCCTTCATTATCCTCACATGGACAAATGTGCATATCGAGCAACTCTGCAATGACAAATAATTCTCTTTCTGGAGAGATATAAGCAAAGCAGTTGTCATTATATATATCTTTTATTGCAGCCCATCAAGGTCCCCTTGTGAAGCCAAAGTAAATACATGCATTCCCCACTTCCTCTCTTCTCAGCAGGCACGTTTGAAGTCACATGTCTAGCCCAGAGCGTGTCGAGCCCTGCAAGGCATTGCCTGTGGCCAGCACACCGCACAGCTATACAAGGGAAGGAGTTTCAAAGCATCTACTCTGCCTTTAATAATGCATCAGCCCTGTCTGCGCCGAACATTTCATACAGAACAGAGTAAACAAAAGGCAACACAGTCGAGAGCCTGTTGCAGCACTGTCGGCCGATGGAGCTTGGCTTTATTAAGAGAAGTGTATTAACCACCATGCTTCCAAGATCTATAACATGGATCCCTTGATGGAAGTAATCACATCAAATTTGCTTTCTTTTTTTGTAACATATTTTTATTAAGTAATTTTTCAGCTATATATTCACACAAAACAGTATGAACTGAAAAAGGAAAAGAAGAAAGCTAAAACAAAAAAAAAAACATAAGCAATTGTTGGTTGTAGAGAAAGCAAAAAAATACTAGCAATTACACATTCTCTACAGAGTTCAATCAGTTATGTCAAATTTGCTTTCTTTGCACAGACGCTTGCATTATTTAAATTGTCTCCATTCGGGAATTATTTTTTTTTTTGGGCAAAAACTCAACATTTTTAGAGGAAAAATCAAAACTCAACATTTTTAGATATTTCTTATACCCTGAAGCTGCAAAAAGTCCAAATCCGAAAAACCTCCATCTCAAACCTGTCGAGGTCATGTATAAGTCAATGGGAGATGTCCCTTTTACAATTTAAAGATATTGTGATCCGCAGTGGGTTTTGTTAGAAAAATTTGGGTTTACAGATGATAACCCCAAAAAAATGAGCGATTCGGGCATCAAATCCGAAAGATTTGTACAATGCGGGTTTTCCACTCAATTTTATTGAGTCTTTTTTTTACCGACCCGACTTTTTTAAGGTATTTTATTGATAAATAAGATGATATCATGGATGAGAGTTTGGCCGAGCTTGGTTAAATAAAAATATGAGATAACGTTTTAGTAAATAACCCCCTTAGTGTAGTGTACACTCTATACTTAGCGCCATATTTAACATAGTGTTCCCTTGTCAGCAATATGCTGTACAACTAAGCTCCATTAAGGGTTATCCAATTCCAACTCAAAAGGGCATTAAAGGCAAACTTGCCAACAGTACAGCAAGTACAGGTATGGGATCCCTTTTCTAGAAACCTATTATCCAGGAAGCTCCAAATTACAGGAAGGCCATCTCCCACTGACTGTATTTTAATCAAATAATTCTTAATTTTAAAACATATTTCCTTTATTTCTATGCAGTACCTTGTAATTTACACCAAATAAGATATAATTAATACCTACTGGAGGCAAAACAATCCTTTTGGGTTTATTTAATGTGTAAATAATTTTTTAGCAGATAAAGTATGGAGATCCAAATTATGTTATTTGAAAAACCCCAGGTCCTGGCACGGATGATCGTTCGTCAGACACCGGCTATAATCTGCACATCTATGGCCAGCTCAAGTTGTAGAAATGTTACTATAGGATTTTATCGTCTGGTTCCATTGTCAGGAAAACAAAGCTTGGATTCGTTGCTTATTATCAGTTATGTGCAGGTATAGGATCCGTTATCCAAAAAGATCGGAATTACAGAAAGCCCTTCTTCCATAGACTCCATTATAATCAAATAATTCATTTTTTTATGTTTTCCTCTAGTAATGAAACTGTACCTTGTACTTGATCCCAATTGAGATATGATAAATCCTAACTGAATGTAAAACATTTCTATTGGGTTTAATTATTGTATAAATGATTTTTAGTAGACTTAAGGTATGGAGATATAAAATTACGGAAATATCCCTTATCTGTAAAATCCCAGGTCCTGAGTATTCTGGATAACAGGTCCCATACCTATATATATAGTGCCTTTTCTGCTTGTACATCTCCCGTGTTTCCTGTCTGTTTTTACCCAAATTCTAGCTCAGCCTTGCTATAAAAAAACCCAGCCAGTGTTAAGAATTCCCTTGGTTTTCTTCTATTACAACACAGCAGCCTAATGATTTGTTTACACTAGAAGAGTGAAAGAGATTAGAAAACAAATAAGAGCATCTGAATATTGTCACAACGTGAGTAACACAAATAATAACGGCACTAAGCACAGAAGGTAGGGACAAACAATTTCTTTTAATTTAATTCCTTATAAACTATAGGAAAAGCATATTAAAGTCCTCCGTTCTATATCCTCATGGAGGAGGAGATGCTAAATCCATAAATGCAAATTTTAACTGCAGGGTACACAGCCTGTTATATTCCACAAGTAGTGAGTCAAACAATATTGTGTATTACTTAACAAAGGTGTTAATCCCCAGTGGCTCATGAGTTACATGTTGCTCACCAACCCCTTGGATGTTGCTTCCAGTGGCCTCAAAGCAGTTTCTTATTGTTGAATTCCTTTGTTCAGGCTTGTGTTGCTCCCTAACTCAGCATTTGAACGTGGCTCACATGTAATAGAAAGAGATAGACACTGTGCAAGTCCTAAGTGTTACAACAGAAATGCCAAGGAACCACAAGGAACACATTCATGAGTTAGTATATTCTCCAAACTGTAGGGCTTATATTATAGATAGTATCTGTGATGGCCTCTGGGATTGCTAAAATGAAACATAACTGTGGTCCAGAAGGGTCAGTACCAGCTAGGGTTACTACCTTTTTAGTGCAATGAAAACGGGCAGGGGGGCGGGGAGGCAAACAATAAACAGCGATGTGGCAATGGCAGAGCTCATCCCATGCACGCCAGCTCCTGCTAAGCCGCAGCTCTCGCGATGTGTCAGCTCCTTCTGACTACTACATCAAACCACTGTTACCGCTGCGGAGCGCTGATCAAAGCATTCTTAGAGTCTGGGGGGCGGGGAGGATGACAAGGAGGGCCAATGGTGTTAGGGGCAGGGCTGATGATGTCAGGGGCGGGACTAAAGATGTGGTGATCAGTGATTTGGAAATCCAGACAACCACTTTACACATGGACAGCCCTTCCTTCCAAAAAACGGGCTGACCGGGTGAAATCCGAACAGGTGGCAACCCTAGTCCCAGCTCAGGGCTGGATTTATTACACAGTTGGGAGGGGTACTGTTTCCCTTATCAGGTTAAAGTGTTCCCTGGAAGTTCTGTAGTTGGCCAGGCATTACCGTTTCCTAGTCTTTAAAATGGGAAGTCACCATGTGCTCTGGCCTCTTTGGATCCTATCTGCTGGAAGTGGTGGATGGTGCTCAGAGCTTCAGGTGGAGGTAGGAGTCAGCAGGAGTAGCTAGTGTGAGGATAGACTCACTCTAGGAATGAGAGTTAGGATCAGAGTAGCTAGTGAGCAGTCTGATGCTCCAACTAGGAGAGAAGAAGGATTATGTTGGGTTTATGGAATGCTAAAGTAGACCAATACCAATCATAAGAATTTCTTTGTTAATGAGACATAGAGAACTGAGCAAAACAGATATAAAGCTCTGAAAAATATCTTTTGAAATCTGTTCAGCGATCATTGTAGTAACCTGCTTGTGTGGACATTTTGTTTAAGGGCATTCCTGCTGTTTTGCCATAGTCTTATGATTCATATTCCCGTTCCTGTTTCCGTCTTCCTGTCTAAGCTGAGAGCAAGTTTGGAGCAGGACAGTCTTAACGGTCATGTTGTCATAAATGTACCGAAGGTTCCTGTGCTTGTCTGACCGCTTCACCTGAACTAACACAGCAGAATCATTTAACCCACTGCTAGCCAAGCAGTTTATAACAACCATGATGTGGGAGTAGGAGAGACACAGAAGAAGGGTTAAAGCTGGGGTGGGTAATTCAGACATAGTAACTCGAGATGAAAATTATGCAGCGTTTACAGAAGAAATCTGCCTATAAAAGCTACTTATTTTCAACATTAATGACCCAAAAAATATGATGCCACTTGTGACTTTTTTCATTTACTGCTGCCTCAACTCCTAAGCATTTTTTTTTTCTTTACAAATTTTCACAAGCGAAAGGAGGCAGCAGATTTCTATTTCATTAAATGTCATTCAATTATTGTCTATAATTGTTTAATGATTTGATGTGTGTTCATTCTACTGTGAGGTAATTAAACTTAATAAAGTTGGTGCAAATCTTAGATATTGTGTATGGGAAATATAATCTTTGTTTTCCATTCCTTCTGCCTCTGCCTGTGTGTGCGTCTATATCTGTGCCATTCAAGAGTATTTCTGACCGAGCAAAGGTGGTGCAGAATAGACTCAGCGCATAAAAGGAGATTGTAGAAAGTGTTGATGTTTAAAGGGGCTGTTCACCATTGAGTTAACTTTAATAGTATGATGTAGAGTGATTTGCAACTGGTTTTCATTTCTGATTATTTGTGGTTTTTGAGTTATTTAACTTTTTAGTCAGCAGCTCTCCAGTTTGCATTTTAAGCAATGTGGTTGCCAGGGTCCAAATTACCCTAGGAGTAATGAAAGGTAGCAATAACAATACTTTTGTAGTTTTACAGAGCATTTTTTTTTAGATGGGGTCGGCGACTCCCATTTTAAAGCTGGAAGGAGTTAGAAGAAAAAGGCAAATAATTCAAAAACTACAAAAATAAATAATGAAGAACAATTGAAAGGTTGCTTAGAATTGGATGATAATAGCCTTTATCCCATTCTCTCATCTGTGTCAAAGAATAGTATTTATGAATATAAAAGGCTTACTGTGAGTATGAAGAAATCTCTACCCTATACTGCAATACCTAGACATTCCAAGAAGACAATTCGTCACAAACTTCTGTGTTTCGCTGGCGGCAAAAATGTTTGAGAAAATTTGCCAAGCACCTCGTTTCGGTTTGCACGACAAAAAAAAAAACGGTGCTACAAAAAAAGACGCAATAAAAAAAAGGCAGGTGCAATAAACACATATGTAATTTTATCCTTCCCCTCTACTTCCATATCAACCAAAGGGATCTGAGCCATCTATATAAGAACATACACATAAATATATTCATTTTTAAAGCACCCAGATATTATGTCTTGGTGGTCAGATTTATTTATATATAGATTATATAGATTAGTTGTATCTGTGTTTGTAAATTAGTAGTAGTAGTAGTAGTAGTATACAGGACCCGAAGGGGGCCCGGCAGTGCTGCACTTTTGAAAGAGTCGGGCCCCCCTTGACAGCGCCGAAACCCTGCGGCCATTTCCGAAGTCCTGAATAGCTGAAATGCGGACACCCGAAGTCCCGAAGTAGCGAAAAGACCTGAAGCCACGAAAACAGCTGAACTCCCGAAGCGGCGAAAAGACCCAAAGTCACGAAAGGAGGCGAAGTTGAAGATCTGAAGTCATGAGTTCAATTCTACTGAACACCAATTTGTGTTTTTTTTTTTTTTTTTTTTTAATCCCCTGGCCACCAATGTATTATTTTAATATGCTATAGGCCCCTGCCACCAATGTTTTTTTTTTAAAAATATTCTTTGTGGCCCCTAATTTTTTTTCACTTGTAAGGGGGGCCCTGGCGCCAATGTTTTTTTAAAAAATATTCTTTGGGGCCCCTAATTTTTTTAAACTTGTAAGAGGGGCCCCTGTGTGTGGGGGGTTACCTTTTTTAGTGCTGATGTCTGTGTGAACTTTTAACAGTTGCGTGGAGTGGGCGGGATCTGGGGTGGGGCTGGGCCAGGCCCAAGGGGCCCTGAAAATTTCTAATGTCAGCCCTGGTAGTATATAAACTATAGTTGGTACTTTTTGCTTAAACAGCAACATAGTGTAGTAGTAGATACCACTTCCAGATGACCAGAGGTAATGACAAAAATCACAGACGTGTTTTTAAGAAATTGGCAACCTGGGAGCCTTTTTTTTCTATTGAAAAAGCCATTGCAGCCTAGTGGAAAGGAGGTCCTCTAACAATATGTGTGTAGCAGTATACTGAGTGAAAATGCATGTGATTTTGCCTTCCCAAATTTTATTGGTAGCCCCAAAGCAGAAACAATGTGTCACGGAAAAAATGCCCATAGACTATAATGTAGTTTGCTACGCAAATTATGCGTGACAATTTTTTTCAAAAAAACGAAAACGTTTCTCTAATCTTTCATTGTTTCATGAATAGTGATGGGCGAATTTGCGCCGTTTCGCTTCGCCGAAAAATTCGCGAATTTCGCGCGAAATTCGCGAAACGGCGAAAAATTCGCGAAACGACGCCGGCGCCCGTTTTTGACGATTTTTTTCGGCGAATTTTCGCGGGCGTTTCGCGAATTTATTCGCTGGACGCAAATCGCGCAAATTCGCCGCGAATTCGCGCCTGGCGAATAAATTCGCCCATCACTATTCATGAATTTTTCAGAAGTTTTGCACATTTTGGACTCCTTAGGACTTCTCGAACAGAGACATTGCCTTAAAAATGTTACTTTTAAATTGAAAATGAATATTAAGGGGCTGATTCACTATGGGTCGAATATCGAGGGTTAATTAACCCTCGATATTCGACTAGAAATTGAAATCCTTCGACTTCGAATATCGAAGTCGAAGGATTTAGCACAGAAAATTCGATCGAACGATCGAAGGATTATTCCTTCGATCAAACGATTAAATCCTTCGAATCAAACGATTCGAAGGATTTCAATCCAACGATCGAAGGAATATCCTTCGATCAAAAAAATTTAGGCAAGCCTATGGGGACCTTCCCCATAGGCTAACATTGACTTCGGTAACTTTTATCTGCCGAACTAGGGGGTCGAAGTTTTTTTAAAAAAAAAAGTACTTCGACTATCGAATGGTCGAATAGTCGAACGATTTTTAGTTCGAATCCTTTGATTCGAAGTCGTAGTCGAAGGTCGAAGTAGCCCATTCGATGGTCGAAGTAGCCCAAAAAACCTTCGAAATTCGAAGTTTTTTTACTTCGAATCCTTCACTCGAATTTAGTGAATCAGCCCCTAAATGTAAGTGCTTTAATACAGTGGCTAGCATCTAGCTAACAACCATGTTGATTTGTACTTCTCAAAACCTAGGCAGACGAATAAAGGGTCATGGAATCTGCTAATAATATCCTGTACTAAAAAACTGATATGGGATCTGTTATCTGAAACTCGTTATCCAGAAGGCTCTGAATTGCTGTAATAAAAAACAGGTATGGGATCTGTTATCTGAAACTCGTTATCCAGAATGCTCTGAATTGCAGGAAGGTCTTCTCCTAAAAAAATTACGTTTTTACAAATGATTCTCTTTTTCTCTGTAATAATAAAACAGTAGCTTATACTTGATCCCAACTAAGATATAATTAATCCTTATTGGAAGCAAAACAGTCTTATTGGTTTTAAATAATGTTTGTGATTTTTAGCAAACATAAGGTATGGAGATTCAAATTACGGAAAGATTCCCTTATATGGAAAACCCCAGGTCCCAAGCATTCTGGATAACAGGTCCTATACCTGTAATTATTCTATCAATTGATATTAGACTAATTATTCTATAGACTGACAGCCCATAGAGTGTGACTTTACTTTCTATTACAGATTTTGCCAAGAAATAACAAAAACCCCACATACATCCAAATTAAAGCAATAGCGTAAAGTGTGATCAGTACAAGCCCTATTCATTCCACTCATGTTAAAAAATGGGGGGTACATTGTGTCTTTAAAGTGAATGCATGTCTTGACCAAACAGTGACACTTACAGAATAGAGTAGAAATGGAAAGGTATAACAAACAAATCCAAAGGCTGATCAGATCAAATAACAATTGCTCATATAGCTTTTTTTTTCTTTAGTTATTTGGCCTTAGATAAAATAGAAATGGAATGTATTTTCCCCATAGGAATTCAGTCAGGTTCAATATTTGTTGTTGAAAACCAGAAATGATTGAATCTGATTCATTTTTTGGGACCTCCATAAAAATGTCTTATCACATCCATTCTGCCACTTTAACGCCAACAGGGAATCAAAAATAAAACAAGACCTTATGGTTCTGAAAGAAAATTGGAATGTATCGGTTAAGCCTTGGTGTATTATTTCCCTACTGTGTTTTAAAGGGGAAGTATACCTTTGTACAGGTATGGGATCCTTTATCCGTAAACCAGTAAAGCTGAGATTTACAGAAGGGCCGTCTCTCATAGACTCCATTTTCTCCAAATAATCCAAAAAATATAAGAATGATTTCCTTTTTCTCTGTAATAATAAAACAGTACCTTGTCCTTGATCCAAACTAAGATATAATTAATCCTTGTTGGAAGTAAAACCAGCCTATTGGTTTATTTAATGTTTACATGATATTCTAGTAGACTTAAGATATGAAGATCCAAATTACTAGGAATGCACCAAATCCACTATTTTGGATTCGGCCGAACCCCCGAATCCTTCAAGAGAGATACGCCCAAATACCGTACCGAATTCGCAAATTAGGGGTGAAAAGGGGAAAACATTTTTTACTTCCATGTTTAGTGACAAAAAGTCACGAGATTTCCCACCCCACCTCTAATTTGTATATGCAAATTAGGATTCAGATTCGGTTCGGCCAGGCAGAAGGATTCGGCCGAATCCGAATCCTGCTGAAAAAGACCGAATCCTGGCCGTATCCTGAACCGATTCATGCAAAATGTCCAGAGGATCTGAAGCTCATCTCTGCTTCATCTGTCACTCTTCATGCACTGACCATTATGACGTTTTCAAACCCGTTGTATTCTCCAACCAACCTATTGTATATGCACAGATATGTATACGTAAATGATATAGTGAATAAAGTACCCCCTATTGTAAAATATAAGGATATTATAAGACACCGAGGGGTTCCATGACCATATAGAAGCACAAAGCCGAAGGTTTAGGGCCTTTATACAGGTCATGGAACTCTGAGGTTACAACTAATATTCTCATATTTTCCAATAAGGGGTACTTTATCTATTATAATACACAAGTTTTAGTGAGTCATGTGACAAAAATGACATTACTACTCACTGTTTATAAATGATGACATCACTAGTCACCGTTTATAAGGATATAATTTACAAGATATTCATGGCTTTTGTATAAGGGCGTATAGTGGCCCTTAAATGCTGACTAGTCTATGCCTCCACTGTAATCTGCTGCTATACTTTACAGTTATGTTGCTGTAGGAATAAATGTTAATAGCAAGGTTTATAAAAACGAATTTAAAACCCTGTACGTTTCACAACACTGCAAGAGCTCATTCAGCATTACAAATCCAGAGCACCGTTAAGATGTTTTATATGTTTTTATATGTGAGTGCTTCCTGCATACTTAGCAGCAGCTATAAAACAAGCCTCGCCGATACCCGGATCCCACGTGTTCTTCTTATCTAGAAGAGAAAAACATTTCACTTTGAAAAGGAATTGTCAGGGTTCCGCTCTCATTTCAGTAAGGAGTGTGGAGAATAGTAGCTCACACATATAAACACTTACATTCTGCTGAAAAAAAATGAATTAGTTACATCGGGCTTCCAATCACATGAAGTGCTTTGAGGCAAGGAGTCTGGCTCATCCTGCAGAACTGAGAAGCCTCAAATGACATTGTATATGACCTCGCAGGGCAATGGCTTTTGCTATTAGAGCTGGGCGGGGGGGGGCACTGAACGAAATGTAGGAAGACAATATCAATAATAACATTTTAATAATAAAGGGAATTTAAATACAAACATACCTGCAAGCAAATGTGCATAGATCCTATCCTAAAATATTTCTGTGTGATTCCCATGGTGGTTTATGTCTCCAAGTAGTCTTCTTTGACACTAAGGGGCAGATTTATCAAGGGTCAAAGTGAATTCGAGGGAATTTTCGAAGTAAAAAAATTCGAAATTCAAAGTAATTTTTTGGATACTTCGACCATCAAATAGGATACTAACTACGTGAAACTCAAGCAGAGCAAACTAAATTAAGAAGTAACCAGGAGCTGGAGTGGCTGGGGTGTCCGCAAACAATTAATGAAGTGTAATTAAGCCAAAATTGGGACTTAACCCCCAAAGACTCCTGCTGCTGGGTAATGCAATATGACAAAAGATATATCAATATAATATTAAAAGGCAATATTTATTCACAACTATCCCATGAAAATATATATAAAATCATGTTAAAAACAAGCAGTAATGCATCTGAAAGGAGGGAATAGGATACTACGACTTCGAATTTACTTAGACTTCGATTCAAAGTAAAAATCGTTAGACTATTAGACCATTCGATAATCAAAGTACTGTCTCTTTAAAAAAACTTTGACTTCAATACTTTGCCAACTCAAACCTGCCGAATTGCTGTTTAGCCTCCTGTGTGTTTTGCTAAGTTTTTTTAAGTCAAAGGATTTTTTAGGAAAATCGTACGATCGTACGATAAAATAGTTTGAATTGTTCGATTCGAAGTACGATCGTACTACAGTCAGAAAACGATCGTACGATGTATAAAATCCTCCGACTTCGAATTCAAATGTCGGAGGACTCTGTTCGATGGTTTTTTCTACTTCGAAATTCAACCCTTGAATAATCTGCCCCTTACTCTGAATATAAAAAACCCCTTCTTCAGGACACTGTCCACAATCCAACAATAAGGTTACAAGTAGAACTAAACGTAGTAGCAGATTCTCCAGCCAATAACAGCTAATCCCCTCCCCAAGATGAATTATTTTTGTACATCGTTTTCAACACCTCTTCCAGTATGTCCCACTATAGTCCAAATTGGTGGAAAAAAACAACAAAATAAAATAAGCACTAATTTAAGAATGCCTTTACTGCCAAACCCTGTGCTATAAAGTATTGTAGTATAGTAAGTTTATACAGTTACATTTTTAAAGTGATTTGACATGATTGAGTCATTTTGGTGGAATATTACATTACAATAATTACATCACATTACATTATTATGATAGGCACCCATCATAGCAAAATGTTTTCTCCCACTGGAGGTGTGGGCTAATAAAGCCTGCACTCCAGTTAGGGAAACAATACTATATTTGGCAGATATACCACTAGTGAGCTGTGCTGTCACATTGAAAGGGAGTTCCCAATTCAGACGGCCATGTTGGATCATGTGCATAATTAGCAAGTCCTCCAGCATGATGCACATGTATAATCACATGCAATAGGCTGGGAAATGTGCTCATTATAAGAATTTATTGTTTCTCCCAACAGGACTGTGGGCTCTGTTAGCTCTTTGGGAGAAAATATTGTTGCTATGATGTCTTTAATATTAAATGGGCCATTTAAATCCTTTTTTGACATGAGATCTCTGAACAGGACTTGTGCAGAATATTCTTTTGCCTGTTGTTTTAATTTGAAAAACTGTATATATGGTTTTGATATTTCTTGCACAAAACCGGGAGAATCTATCTCCGGGTTCTTACAAGCAAGATAAAATAAAAAAGCACCAGTTCACTGAGAAGCCCTCTGTATAATGAGCTGCTCCTTATCTGAAAGCCTAACAAAGGCTGAAGCTGATGGAAGAGAGGGGTTTCTTTAAACGAACAGGCAAAAAGTCCTATTCAATGGACTAATGTTGAAAAGGGGGTGTTAGCAGGAAACCCACATGTAGATTCTACTGAACTGAAAGCAGTCATCTTCCATAAACTCATCCACATTATCCAAATTTTTTAAAACAGTACCTCGTACTTGATTCTAACTAAGATATAATTAATCCTTAGTGGAAGCAAAGTAATCCTATTAGGTGTATTTAATGTTTACATGATTTTCTAGTAGACATAAGGCATGAAGACACAAATTACAGAAATATCTGTTCTTTGGAAAACCCCAGGTCCTGAGCATTCTGGGTAAGAGATCCCATACCTGTATACAGTATGTATTTTCTTGGCCGTTGCGTTATCAGAAACATATCAATGATAAACTATTAAATAGAAAAAATGAAAATATCTTCCATGTCAAAAGCTTATTCAAGTCAAGATCTCAGGCGAAAAAAGATTTGGCAATAGAATGCATGGGGCCAATAACAAAGCCCAAATGGTCTTACTGAGTATCCATTATCCTCCAGTTAAGTCCAACTTGATGTAAAAAGGAGTCTTTGCCCACTTGCCAGAAAAGATCTGCAGTCCCTAGGATTGTGGATACTGATTCTTTTAAGTGTGATTTCATAAAAGACTGCATAAGCAATGTATCTCCCTAGGGTGCTCTTCTTCCTTTTAATAAAGAAAGGAAAAGTCCTGGTGGGAGACAATGAAAGGCAGATAAACATTCCTTTGTAGTTCATCATTCTCAGGGTTGGTTAAAGGGGTAGACTTAACTTGTGGGAGGGGAGGTTCCATGCAAAGAATAGTATTTTATTGTATTATATTTATTTATATACATATCACCATTGCAAGTGTTGCAGGGCTTTACAGGATGTAAAAGGAAACAGGGGCAGAGTGAGAAAAAATGAAACAGTGAGAATACATATACTGTAAGGGCTAGGGGTTGCAAAACACAGAATTAGGTCCCTGCCCAGAAGTAAAATGAGGAGAGGAATAGTGGCATACCGGTAGTTACACAGAGAGTGAAAATAAATGCATTGGGTTCAACCTACTGAAGTTCCAGTTGGATGCCATCAGAAATCTTGGGGCTTCTTGCAAGTTAATTTCAGTGATCCGCCACCAACACATGCGGGTAGTACTAAGAAGACTTAAAAAAAGCATTGTGCATATGTAGATTAAATATAACTACTTCTATGGCACAAAACAAGAACGGATTGTTCCATATTGTGTCCACTTTATCATTCACCAAAGTGATTTTATATTCATTGGGGACTATAACTTGCATAGTATCTGGGTGACCATGGGGGTGGGATTTGGTTACTGTAAGGCACGCCAGGAGATTCCTTCAGAGTCTGGCAAGTCTCTCCTCGTTTGAAGCACAGGCACGCAGCTCCACTGATGTCACCAGCCAAGCGCAAGTGACGCTGGCGTCACCAGCGCTTGACACTTTGGCACCAATTCTTCTTTAAATGGGCATGTCTCCATTTTAACAGTGCCCAAGCTGGCTTCTGTTTACAGACCCTGCTGAAGCGTGATTTTTGATTACTCTGGTTTTTGACTAATTCTTTACCTCTGGTTTTTTACTTTGATTCCTGCCGCCTGCATTGACCCATTTGCCTGATTGACAAATCCTAGCCGGTTCCTCGTTTCAGACTTGCTTCTACCAAAACGCACTTATTTCTCGTTGGTTCCACAGCAGAAAGCCCTGGGCCCCAAAAGGGCGTTGCTGAACTCCGGAATTCTCAGGGGTATCCCTTATGCATCTGAGTGTACCCGCCGTCTCCTAAAGGTTCCTGATTGACAATTACGTGACAGTTACACTTTTGCAAAATTCTTTATAGGTTTGTTGGATTAACCTGCAGTGATGAATAGTTATGAGCAAACACAGCCTTCTGTTACTGCTTTATCTACCTCATCTCAAAAGGGCATTCAGATAACCTTGACCAAAATGTAAAGTCTTCATTTTATTAACATGAGACTCATTTAACCTATTAAGTGGTCAGATTACTTATACAATGAGTATGGTCATTTAATAATGATCTGGCACTCCGTGCAGAGAGCAAGTCAAATGAGCGCTAAGAGGCACACTCCTACACGTGGTTGTAAAGGACGCCTTTTATGCATAAATTAAATAGAATCGCTCAGTCCTGTTTCTAAATAATTAAATATTGCTAAAGCCACTCTGAGGAGATTAAAAAAAAAAAGATGAAGGGATCCTATCATCATATGCAGTGCTTTCCCTATTTTCAGTCATTTAATTTGCCATTAAAAAGTTCTGTATACATCAAGTGATCTTGTTTTCAAAAAAAAAAACTATTTTGTATATTTTTATAGTGTCATTTAACAATACAATAATGGTCTTTTACAAACATTCAAATATTCAAAGGACTTTTAAATGTTTATGTCCTACACAAATCATCAGATTGTTGTGCTGCAAGATAACAAAGGGGTTTCAGGCCACTGTAGCGCTAAAAATGGGAACAGAAATGTTGACCTGTAGCAATTTGCCAATTGTACCTCCAATGGTGTATAAGGTAAAATCTGTACATAACACTTGCCTTGATTAACTGGTAAATATAGGGCTGCTTTGTTGGTTACACCTATAGGTACTCATTGAGCCAGTTGAATCACACAGAAAGTAAATGTATGCCATTATCCCTAATGCCTATTGTCCCTATTCTTGACCACATTTGTTTTATGACGTCTCCTCTAGCATTTTCTATAGCTCTCTCCCCCTAATGCCAAGAAATATACCAGAAAAACATAGGAAGTATTTCCCTAGACCCCGGACAGAGGGTTGCCCCTTACTACTATAATGCACAGAGGCTATAAAGCTTGAAAAATAAAAGTAAACAGCTTTTTCCCCTACGCTACTTCTACTAAACCATGTACAAGCATGATGATGATAATATCTCTATAATGGGAACGGAGAAGAAATGCAATAGAATCTTATAAAGCCAAATAGTTCTGGTATTCAATTAATTAAGTCATCCCTGATATTCAGTTCTTATTTATTCATTTCAGCCCTAACAAAACATACCCAGGTTCTCGTCTTCCTGTAATTGTTTTTGTATATTTTCAGTGACCACCTGCCTGATGAAAAAATTATATTTTCTATTACTATTATTATTATTTGTATAATAATTTCAGTGACCACCTGCCTGATGAAAAAAATCTATTTACTATTCCTATTCTTCTTTTTATTATTTTTTTGTATAATATTTTCAGTGACCAAATGCCTGATGAAAAAATTATATTTTCTATTACTATTATTATTTTTATTTTATTTTTGTATAATATTTTGAATGACCACCTGCCTAATGAAAACATTCTATTCAGTATTCCAATTCTTATTACCCCGTATTTGTAAAGCACCAATAATTTCCATAGCATTGTACAATAACTGAACATACAGATTAAACACAACTAACTGATATGAGGTAAACAGGGCCCTGCCCTAAAGAGCTTACCATCTATTTGGTATTGGAACATTGTATGCTCCATAATAAGAGAGTGAACCGCTTTCAAAGAGAAATATCTCAGTAAGCATTAGTGGGATGGAAGGTATATTTTCCTCTACTTCTAATTAGGAGCGTGCCAAGATTGCCTAGTTCCCCTTGCCAGTAAATCACTTTAAAAATAACATGGAAGGAGGGCCATTCCAAGAAGAACAATTATATTGATTTTTATAAATAAAAAGAACTGAATGTAAAAATTAGTATAATCTAAGTATTTACAAAAAAAATAGTAGCCATTACAAAAAAAATATCAGTTGCCTTCACTTTCCACATGGTTAAGTAAATGCCAGACGGGCTGCTTAATGAAGAAGCCCTATTGATATGGCAGATGGGCTTAACAGAGTAGCACAATGCATTTAAGGACCCAAGGGCAGTGAAAGGGTTTCCTTTTCTGCAAGTGTCAGAAAAAATGCAAAATTCCATGGTATTCACTGAGCCAGCACAATTTGGGAGCTTTATCCTCAGTAATCATTCTGTTTTATGACGTCTCCTCTAGCATTTCTATAGCTCGCTCTCTGAGCAGCTGTCATTAACCTCCATATTTATGGTTCCCACAAAGGCTGCGCTGCTAGTTTTCCTAGCCCATATCAGTGCAGTGTGGATACTTTATGATAAAGATGGACTTCATATCAGAGAAAATATATGCAGGAGGGGGGCAGCAAAGGAATTTGGAGGTTGGGCAGATGATAGTAAGAGATGGGGAGGAAGATGAGAAACAGTAAAATAATAAGAATGAAAAGACAGATGGAAGAGCAACTGGCATAGTGAGAGGAGAAAATACTGCAGCAGGTGGACAGCAAGAAACAGGTTGCAGAAAGATGATAATAGTGGATTGGATAGGAAGAGAGGGCAGTCTACAATGGACACTAGGGAACAAACTGAAGGTTAAATGATAATTGAAGCAGCTCGGTGCATAGGTAGCCGCGGCGCTGAAGAAGCCTATAGACTGATGGCGTGCTCTTTTGTTTTTAGTGTATTCTCTAGGGTGGGGTTCTCATTCTCCCAGGTCTCCTAAGGAGACTGCAGCACTCTGAACATCCATAATGATTTCTGCGCCCGCCAGTGAAATGGTTAGGGCTGGCACCAAAAGCATGTCACGTAACATTACATATGGTCTTTAAATACACCGCATTGTATGCCAGAGAACTTTCCAGGCTCCATTTATTCTCGCTGAGCACTCACATATATTGCTAGAATCCCACAGGCTATTATTAAATGACATGAAAGTGATTACAGTTCTTCAAGCAGCCGACCAGAATATTGCCTTTCATCACCACCTCCTCGCAATTTGTTTAAATAAACCCCTTTCAGATTCTCGGGCACTGAAAGGGCACTTGTGGGTACGGAGCAGAACCACTTTTCACTCGCCGGCTTTAAAGAAACTATTTTTCTGTAAATTAAAAAAAAAAAAAATCTAATATGAAACGAGCTGTGCAGGATCGATGACATACTTACATTTTTCATGTTTGGGATAAAAAAAAACTACAGTTTACTTAGGTCCATCTCAAGAGTCTACAAATTCACTTGCTGTTTAATAGTGCTATAGTTTTCCATGAAGAAACCTTCGTTTCTAAAGGGGAATGATTGAAATTATCTTAAAATACAGGTATGATATCTCTTACCTGGAAACCCGTTATACAGAAAGGTCAGAATTACGGGAAAGCCACCTCCCATAGAGTCCATTTGAATCAAATAATTCTAATTTCTTTAAATTATTTTTCTCTTTAATAGTAAAACAGTAGCTTGTACTTGATGCTAAGTAAGATATAATTAATCTGTGTTGGTGACAATTTTATTTGGTTTATTTCATTTTTAAATGAATTCTAGCAGAATTCTAGGGGGGGTCATTAACTAACAATCAAATTTAGAATTTTTCTACGAATCTCTAAAAATTTGTGGAAAAAAAGTGTAAAAAAAACCACTAATACAAAACTTCGCCATGTAAAAGTTGTCGAGGTCCTATAGGAGTCAAAGGGAGTTGAGCTGATCTTTTTGGACTGCTCTAAATCAATCCGGGCCTTTAAAAAAATCTTTTGCCTGGAATTGTCAACAAAAGTTAGAATTTTTAGAGGTTTTTTAGCACTGAGTTCAGCATAATTTTCCGTTTATACTTTTTTTATTCGGCTTTTGTAATAAATCTCACGACATTTGTAGTTTTAGCGTTTACTCGTGAGTTCAAAAACCATTAAAACCACGAAAGTGAGACTGTTGATAAATAGGTCCCCACAGGGATTGAGATACTCATTATCCAGAAAATCCCAGGTCCCAAGATAACATGCCTGTACCTCTGCTTTGTGTGAAATGGTCATATCAGTAAACAAGGAACTACGTTTGGATTAAAAAATAAATAAACTCATTCATCAAGGTCCAGCACTCGATAATTAAGGCAACGATCATGTACCACATAATTGGCCCATTCAATTCGATGACAAAAAAACCTGTCTCCTTATTCAATTCCAAAAATAGAAATAGATTTCTATTTAAGTTTTTACATACAAATTAAATCTGACCCAGTAGGTGGAAGGGAATGAAAGAGGTAGGTTTCCTGGGTGGTTTAGAGAAGAATACCAGCTTAACACAGAGATCTCTCTCCAACTTTGTTTCATGTACAGGTATAGGAACTTGGGACCTGGGGCTTTACAGATAACGGATCTTTCTGTAATTTAGATTTTCATACCTCAGGTCTATTAAATACAAATTAAATCTGACCCAGTAGGTGGAAGGGAATGAAAGAGGTAGGTTTCCTGGGTGGTTTAGAGAAGAATACCAGCTTAACACAGAGATCTCTCTCAAACTTTGTTTCATGTACAGGTATAGGAACTTGGGACCTGGGGCTTTACAGATAACGGATCTTTCTGTAATTTAGATTTTCATACCTCAGGTCTACCAGAAAATCATGTAAACATTAAATAAACCTAATAGGCTGGTTTTGCTTCCAATAAGGATTAATTATATCTTAGTTAGGATCAAGTACAAGGTACTGGTTTAATATTACAGATAAAAAAAGTCATTAATCTATGGGAGATGGCCTTTCCATAATGGGTTTCCGGCCCCAGTTGAAATGATCCAAACTGCCAGACAAAATCTAGTCATGTCCTACTGGTAAAGGGCCTTATAAAGGCTACCACCTTACCTCCGTATGAACTGTATCATATATATATGTATATTGCACATTTACCTCTTTGTGTGTATGTAGTACTTCAAGATCTAACAGCGGAATAAATTTGTTTTATTTCTGGTAATTTAGAATTCTAGTCCTCTTTCCTGCCTGCATGGGTTACCTTCTTTAAGGTAATTATAAAACTCTCTTCTGCTTCCCACTGATTACAAATCAGCAGTCTGGTGATAGTTTATGGCTGTGCTGTCCCCGTGGAGGCTTGCTGACAATGCTCTCCTTCTTCATCCTTATACTTGATATATTTTGGTCTTGCTCTCAGTCATTTGTAATTAGAGTTTCATTATCCGTTTTTTTCCAATTTGATTGCTATAAAAAAAGACGGTTTGTTGCATTTTTTTTTTCGAGCTTCGAGAATGATTCAGCCTTTCAGTCCAGATTCTTATCATCTCGATTGCATTGCTTACTTATCAGTCTTGCTTTTCTTTTATACATTTTACATTGGTTCTACAAGCTTAACCAATAGTACCAACCATATTGTAGGCTGGAGAATTTCTGTTTTTGCCACAGAAAATCTGCAATTGGAATTATTTTCTTAGGCTCTATAGAGGTTTCTAAGCAGAAAAATTTTTATTTTCAGCCAGGAAACTACAGGTGTCTCCAAAGGGAAAGCTTCTAGAAGGGATAAGAGGAGTGAACATATGGAATACATTTTTGAATCAGATTATTATAAGTCTGTGCCAACGTGGTTATAAGTAAAATGGCTCTTGGCAGAAAAATTTAATAGTCTTAATAGGGGGTGAGTAGGAACTTGGACCTTGGCAGAAATATTTAATAGTCTTAATAGGGGGTGAGTAGGAACTTGGACCTTATTTTTGCTGAAGCACTTGATACAATATCATATTAGACACTACTCGGGAAATACTATACAGTAGCAAAATACAGATGGGCAGACTTCAGCAGTGCCTTTGGATCATGACATCATGTTGAATGACACCCATGTTTTTTTCATTGCAGTAGATGCTTTCATCTGGAAGGTGCTGCACCATACTGTGATTCTGATGTTTGCCCTATCTCTGCTTGGATGCAATAACAAGCTGAAAGATCAAGTACACGTCTGGGATCCGTTATCCGGAAACCCATTATCCAGAATGCTCTGAGTTACTGAAAGGCCATCTCCCATAGTCTCCATTATAATCAAATAATCCAAATTTTTAAAAAGATTTTCTTTTTCTCTGTAATAATAAAACAGTAGCTTGTACTTGATCCCAACTAAGATATAATTCATTGGAAGCAAAACCAGCCTATTGGGTTTATTTAGGGGCAGATTTACATAGGGTCGAATATCGAGGGTTAATAAAGCCTCGATATTCGACTGCCGAATGTAAATCCTTCAACTTCGAATATCGAAGTCGAAGGATTTGCCGCAAATAGTTTGATCGAACGATTTTCTTCGATCAAAAAATTGCTAGGAAGCCTATGGGGACCTTCCCCATAGGCTAACATTGCACCTCGGTAGGTTTTAGGCGGCGAAGTAGGGGGTCGAAGTTTTTTTTAAAGAGACAGTACTTCGATTGGTCGAATAGTCGAACGATTTTTAGTTCAAATCGTTTGATTCGAAGTCGTAGTCGAAGGTCGAAGTAGCCAATTCGATGGTCGAAGTAGCCAAAAAAAACATTTGAAATTCGAAGTATTTTTTATTCTATTCCTTTACTCGAACTAAGTAAATGGGCCCCTTCAAGTTTACATAATCTTCTAGTAGACTTAAGGTATGAAGATCCAAATAATGGAAAGATCCATTATCCGGAAAACCCCAGGTCCTAAGAATTCTGGATAACAGGTCCCACATCATGGTGCTGATAAGGAGATCATTCTCTAGCTGCAAAACAGTTGCTAATGAAGTTCCTTCCTGACAACACGTTTTTTTGATTTATCTATAAATAATATTTATCCTTATAGTAAACCTTTTTTTTGACGTTGGGCCCCCCCCCCACATGATGGTTTTTTTATGCCAGATGTGTATTTTCTATGGTGTGTGTTACTAAAAGTGAAAAAGTGCTTTGTTCATGGTACAAATTTGTGCAAAGTAGCATGTAATTGGAGAGAGTTGTTGTAGCTCTGGGATATACAGTATATGGAGAGCAAACCTTTCTAGCCTCTAATGAATAATCCCTTTACAATTCCTTCCTTTGTTGTTGGAGAAGCATGAAACTATTTAAAGGGAAATGTACTTCATTCCTTTTGCAGCATGTGACTTAAAATAAACATATGAACAATGAGGAACATCTGTGTGAGGGACCTCTATAGGCAACCATTTCTAACAGCAACACAACATGGGGGATGTGTGTAAAGGGGAAGTATAAATAAAAAACCTCTTGACTTCATGATTTGGGGGGGGGGGTGTAATAAAAGGAGGTTCTTGCAGTAACTTCTCTGTGGTCATTATAGTAATTAAACGCCACTTGCTAAGTGTAATGTTTTGTATATGAGCAGTAGTCAGTAAGTCTCACCCCCTATTTAAACAAGACACATATCTACAGTGGAGCACCTTAGTGGAATACTAATTAGCCTTTTGTTTTAAAGGGGTGGTTAACCTTATTTTGTTATAGAATGGCCTGGTCTAAGCAACTTTCCAGTTGGTCTTCATTATTTCTTTTTTTTATATATAGTTTTTTAATTATTTGCTGTCTGGACTCTTTCCATTGCCAGCCTCCCGCCACCGACGACTCCCCCCCCGATCGCTCGCATGAGCAGCCTTCAATTTGATGAGGCATGGGGCGCTTATATCTGAGTGCCCTGTGCAAACGTAAGGTGAGGCTGGGCGCGGCCTTGCCACAAATCTGGGCTTCACTCTTTCTGGCTTTCAAAGGGGTCACTGACTTCATTTGTAAGCTACAAATTTATTGTTATTGCAAATTTTTATAACTCGTTTTTCTATTCAGGCCCTCTCCCTTAATATTCCAGTCTCTTATTCAGATCAATGCATGGTTGCTAGAGAAATTTGGACCTTAGTAACCATATTGTTGAAATTGCAAACTGGAGAGCTGAGCAATAAAAAGCTAAATAACTCAAAAACCACGAATAATAAAAAATGAAAACCAATTGCAATAGGTCTCAGCATATCACTCTTTACATCATAACGGAATGGTGTACTAAAAGTTCATTCAAAGGAGAGAGAAAAAACCCTACCACCCTTCTTCGGTAATCTTCGGAATGAGACCAACGCTTTGGCAATTTTCATGAGTGTCGGCGCATGGGCAGTTGTCGCACAGCAGAAAATCGCTCCAACTGTGCATGCGCCGTTTCACCGGTCTCATTCCGAAGGCAAGAGCCGGAAGATGGCGCCCGTGAACTCCGCTGGACAGAATCTGCACCGAGGGGTAAGTTAAGAGTTAGTGGCTAGGCTGGGGGGGGAGGGAGGGGGTCTATGTAGGGTAGGGGCAGTGTCGGACTGGGACACCAGGGGCCTACCCAAAAACCTTAGACATGGGGCCCACCATAAAACGTTAGACCAGGGGCCCACTCTCAGTACTATTATTCTTCCTCTTTTTACTCTGCCTCTATTCTCCTAGTCTCTTTTCTTTATATACTATAATCTATTATTCCATCTATTTAACCTCTTTGTTCTCATAGAAATTGGGAATGACCATGAAATATGCCAAAAGTTTAGAAGCATGACGGCCCACTGACACCTGGGCCCACCGGGAGTTTTCCTGGTATCCCGGTGGGCCAGTCCGACACTGGGTAGGGGGTATGTTTTTTTTTATTAAGGGTTTGTTTCTCCTTTAAAGGTAAACAACCAAAGGGATGGAGCAGCAAATCAAAGGACACTCCAAAATTATGAAGCGGATAATCCTCAACCACAGGTGCATCAAAAAAAAGTGTAATTTTACTTAGAACCATAGCTCTTAGGGCACACAGAGCAATTCCTAGGCTTTTCTAGGAATAGTAAATCTTGAATGGTAAATGCCTAGACAGACAGGTCAGGTGATGATCGTTCTGGGCATTTCCACCGCTCTGATTTGGGCAATGACCATTCAAGTGAATTGAGGGGTAGTCAACTTAGTGTCCTTAGTACAACTGTGTACAGTTACATGTCAGCTGTCTAACCACAATAATATAATGCACAGTTGCCCCTATAATAACCATTTATCATAATATGGGTCTTGAAAATCTTCTAAAAATCAATACAAAAATATATCATACATTTTATTACATACAAAATCACCGGGCTTATTCTAGTATTCTGTTTGGGGGTTTACAAGGCCCTCAAATCAGGATAAAATCATTAAAAGTGGCAGCACAATACAGGTATGGCATCAGTTATCTGGAAACCCACTATCCAAAAGTTCCAAATTAAGGGAAGGCCATCTCTCATAGGGGCTTGTTTACTAAATTGTGTTTTTGTGATGTATTTTCGATATAAAGACAATTCACCGCGACATTGCCTATTTGCTGACAGTCGAGTAACACACTTCGCTTGCCAATTACCTTGTCGCTGGATAACTTTCACTGCATTTCGCCAGGCAAATTTTCACTCAAGCAAATTTTCACTCAAGCAAATTATCGGAAATCCGTTCATTTATCAAAGTGTGAAAATTTCTAATTGTTACCCTTTTCACCAAAATCTATTTGCCAGGTTTTGACTGCAGAATTAATACAATGAAGCGGCATAGCTACATCCTCAACATTATTATGTCAGTGACATCATATCCTGTATTCCAAAAAAGTCACAAGTCAAATTTTGAAGAATACGCATATTCGTCACAAAATAATGTCTGGCGTAGTTGTGCGAGGTCTGGCAGAGACTTCTGAAGCGAAAATTCATATAAGTAAATGTGCCTACATTTTTTTTAAATTACTCCCTTTTTTTCTGTAATAATAAAACAGAACCTTGTACTAATTCCTTATTGGAGGAAAATCCATCCTCTTGAGTTTAATTAATATGTAAGTGATTTTTTTAGTAGACTTAGGGGAGCATTTATTAAACCTCGATTTTTTTCTGGTCGAGGTTTTTAGGGGGGAAACTCAAATTATTAGTGTAAGAAAAACCTTGAATTTTTACAGATCCATCATATCCTAAAATACGCCTTCTCAAACCTGTTGAAGAAATCAATGGCAGATGTCCTTGAAGTTGTTTCTTGACATCGTGATCTGCGCTGGACAATCTGAAAAAATTAGTTTTCAGACGATAATCCAAAAAAGTTGAGTTTTTGCAGCGAAAACGTAAAAAAATCAAGTTTCCTGAGCGTCAGTCATACGTTTCGAATTGAAGCACGATTTTGTTGTGCTGTTTTGTCGTTTTTATTTTTTCGAGAAAAAATGATTGATTAATGAGTTGAAATCATGGAAGGGAGTTTGGTTGGATTTGTTTTCATAAAATTATTAAATTAATTCGAGTTTTAGTAAATGTGTCCCTATAGGTATGAAGATCCAAATTAAGGATAGACCCCTTATCTGGAAAACCCCAGTTCCCAGGCATTATGGATAACGGGTCCCATACCTGAACAATGAGAGACACACTAGGCATTTTCTCTGCCGTGTCCAACAGGTGGGTACACTGAGAGGCTGATGCCCTACCTGTATATTTGTTATAATGGATAGCATCCATTGAAGACTTCCCGGGAATGAATTACCCACACATACAATGCAATGCTCATGTAAGATACCACACTAATGTCTCATGTTATGTATGAATTGACGGTCAATAAGTTACCTGACTCCAACTGCAGCCTCATAGTCTTGGGGGAGATTCAATAAAGGGCGAATTGTCGCAGCGACCACTTCACACACATCGCACCACTTCACCAGACGCAAATTCGCTACCTCGGCGCTAATTCACTAATGTGCGATGTTGCGTGCCGGCGCTGAACGCTGGCGACTTTTTGCTAGCGTTACTTCGGCAGTGCGAGCGTCTAATATCGAAGATGCCATATCGTTCATTTGTGCCTAATGATAATTGCTAGTGATCTTGCGCTTAGGTCAATTTGCATACAGCATTATATGCCGTATGCAAATGTTGGTGCAAATGCTTGAAGTTACCACTTTTTCTTACAAATGTCCAGGGAACCTTAATAAAGAAGAGAGAGTTAATATAATTAGTGATGTTCGAATAAATTCGCCTGGCAAAATTCGCTGGCATCAATTTCCGACTTTTTGGTGAAAACGTTCGAATTGCTTGATTTTTTGTGAAAACGTTCGAAATTTACGGATTTTTTTTTGTGAAAAAGTTCGAATTGCTTGATTTTTTTTCGTGAAAACTTTCGAATTGCTCGATTTTAGCGAAAACTTTCGAAATTGCTTGATTTTCCCGTGAAAACGTTTGAATTGCTTGATTTGTTTTTCATGAAAACGTTCGAATTGCTCCATTTTTTTTTCGTGAAAACGTTGAAATTGCTCCAGTTTTTTTCAGGAAAACATTTGAATTTCACGATTTTTTCGGAACTTTTTGATCTCTTTATTTTTCGATAATTTTTCTCCATTTCACGTATTTTGCGGGAAATACGTGAATTTTTTTGTGAAACGGGAGAAATGCACCCATCACTAAATAAAATGCCATACACATGAGCCCACTATAAAATGAATGTTCCATATGTAATGAAATCTCTGGAGAAAACCGGTTTCCCAAAAAAAGTTTAAGTCAGGACTTTTGCAGGCAATTCAGCTTCAAAAAAGGAAAAGTCACCATCGTTTTTGGAACTTTAATGCATTTTCGTCAATGTCAACTCTGGCGAAAGAGGTAACGTTCAGTAAAATCCGTACTTTTTTTTTTTCCAAAATAATTTTTATTGTTTTCGCACAAACAATCACATGCATCAACAGAGAAATTGTACTTAAAATTACAGCACAATATGTAATAACAATCACATAGGAGACAAAACATAGGGGGGGTACCGTTTCCCATTACTCTTCCCTAATTCTCTAGATGAGATTACGGTAGTCTACGTCCAATCCTTCCTGTGTTAACCATGGCTCCCAAATCTTTGTAAATTTAGTCATGTTGCCCCTTTTTTCAAATGTTAGCTTATACAATGGAAGTACCGTATTCACCTGTCTCCGCCACTTTTTCATGGTGGGACTAACCCCACCCATCCAGTGCATAAGAATTGTTTTCCTGCCATAATGGTGTAAAATTTTAATCAAAGTACGAGTGCCCTTACTTGTATTCGGGAGATCACCAACGGCATCCAGTAATACCTGCTGTGGGTCTGTCGTCGGTGGTAGTCCCAGATCATAAAATCCGCACTTTACTGAATTTGCAGAGTAACCACCTTTCACCAGAGCACAAAGTCGCCTGGCGGTAAAGTGCAAATGAACGCTATCGACGGTCTCTTTCGCTAGCGAATTGGTGCCTGCGCCTGTTAGTGAATTGGCGATGATGCTGCGGATGGTAACGCTGGTGAAAAGTCACTAGCGCTAGCCACTTCGCCCTTTAGTAAATCTGCCCCTTGGCATCTACTTTATTTAAATTCACATATTATACAGGATAGTAAACGCCTAGATGAAAATTCTAAAGGATGTTAGACCTTCGAAGTTCTGTAACACACATAATTCCACCTCCGGCCATGTCTGGTTGTAGTCAAGGAACTCCGCTAACATCCATTCAGCTTACAGTAGGGGGTACTTTATGCCACATATATTGCACACAGCATTGTCAATTAATGGAACAGAGCAGTTGGTAAATGCGCTTTAAGCAGCTATGCTGAATCTGAAGTAGAAAACGCTGGTTCAATTTATTGTGTAACTTTATTTGCCTGAGCCCCAGGCATCGAAAATTAGAATGCAAACTCCACAGAGCCATAACTTACAGAAAATATCTTTCAGAGGAACACTGGCTGTGGCAGCCTCCCTCTTCTGCCTTGTTTTATCCTAGCGGTTGTTAACGCCGCCTGACTAGACCCCCTTAAAGCACCCACTCTCTCTGACCCTTTAGATATGTTGGGGACCACTTTCATTTTTTTGCTTGGGTGTTAGGTTGTGCAAATTCATTTTATATCACACATTCTCTGTTATAAGCCTGCATTTTCTGCCGAGGCTCTAGTGATACACAGCCCTATTAAGCAGCAGGCAGGCTAGAAAAATATGATTTTACATTTCCAGCAACTGATTAGGTTTTTTTTTTTATGGGAGGGTGGGCATACATACAGACACAAGAGTGAGTTTTCTCTGCTTTAATGACTGATCTAAATTGGAACTTGGAGATAAAAAGAATTTTTTTAGTGATGCCTCAGTTGGCGTTGATTGCTCTGAGCAATTTTGAAGCTATTCAAGGGAAAGAATAGCTAGCGTCATTCTAGATGGGACAGCAGGGGTGGAGAGAAGAGAGCAGGATTACAACAGACACCACCTGAGATAATAGAGGAAAGGTGCACGTTACCTATGACTGTGATAATGGAGCTTCAGCCTGGGGGTGTGTGACTCTACGAATGGATGGGGTAGGCCTGACTAGAAAGTCAAATACCATTTCTAGGAAGAGTAACATTGCATACTGCAGTAGATATAATACTTGTTTATTAAAGCAATTTAACCAGTGGAAAACCAGACCATTCTCTGTCTCAGCCATGGAGCTTAAAGAATAGCATTTTTTTACAGGTGTCCCTTTTGACTCCTTATTTTGGGATCTATCTACTGCATTCCAAGTAACTATGCCCAGTTAAACAGATTTGTTTGTTTTTTAGTTTCTAACAGAAATAATTATTTCATTATTCAGATTTTCCAAATAAAAGGTGCTAATATTTAATACACTTCAAAATATCGTATCACCCCAACTGCATATAGTGTCCATACTTCACCTGCTGACCATTTGTGTTTTGTCTCACAAGCTCAGAAGTGAATTTGAAAATATCTGATAATGAATGATCTGGCCACACTTAGGGCACACAAAGCTGCTGGGGGAGATTAGTTGCCCAACGACACATCTCTTCTTCTTCTTCGGGTGACTAATCTTCCCAAACTGCCTCCCCGCTGGCTAGAATCTAAATCACTGGCAGGATGGCACTCAGAGTGCTTCGTTTTCTGAAGTCGCCAGAAGTTTTGTTGTGAGGCTAGAATCTAAATCGCCGGCGGGGAGGCAGTTCAGGGAGATTAGTCGCCCAAGGAAGATTTGTCGGGGGCTTGAACTCTAATGGGTTGTGTAATAAAAAGCTCTACGTTTACCCAAGTGCAGCAACCTATAGAAACCAGCAGGTAGCATATAGTGGCCACCTGTTTCCAAGAAAACATCTTATTGGTTACTGCTTCTGGGCAAACATAGGGACATGTTTACTAACATTGGAGATAAATATCTTTCGAGATTTCTGGGGATGTTGCCCATAGTTTCCGATCTTTGCTTTTGTTCTCTAACTTGTAGGTGGCTGCTTACATTTAATTGCTTATTGCTTGCCATGGACAACATTTCTGGAGATATTTATAATGTTAGTTAACATGCCTAGTAATCCCTTAAATTACATATGGGGGCTAAACAGTGGCGTAACTAGATGTTACTGGGCCCCACAGCAAACTAATTTTAGGGCCCCAAACATATCCAGAGGTTGTCCTGGTTTACCAAAATGTATTGAAATTGTATATGAATTTGAGCCTCATGGGGCCCCTATACCTCCTGGGCCCCCTGCAGCTGCAGGGTCTGCTTCCTCTGTAGTTACGCCCCTGGGGCTAAAGTTGGAAAAACTCTGCAGATATGTATAGGCTCTTTGAAATCACATAAAATTATAAACTGTGGCTCATTCTCAGCTGAAAGACATAGTGGTGCCCCAAATATTCCCCCGTTTATTGCTAGTTTAAGGATAATGATAAATTTTCCTTGTGTTTTCTTAGCCCCCACCATCACTTGTGCAATTTAAAATTCATAGAACCTACGCTGCCATCTTATTTATAAGAGCCTTCTAGGGATCACTATAAAAGTTCACATTACAATATTTACAGAGTTGTTTATATTAAACCCACGTTGGTTGGTTTGCAAAGCAAGGTATCTTTCCATCATCCTCAAAGGGAATAAACAGCACCTTTTAAGCCGTTAAAAATATTATCTTTAAATGCAATCCAAAATGACTGAGCCATTGACTGCGACACTTGTTCTAATGCAGAGCACTCATTATGGAATCTCAGATAATAAACATTAATGGCTCTGTAAACTATAATCTCTACACCTAAGAGGAACTTTAGATCTATGGTACAGGCTGGAGAGGGCAAGAAAATTACAAATCACTACACATGAAAAAAACAGAGAGCGATCAGAGCAAAGCCAGTTGGGTTTCCCCAGCTTTTTTTGCTACAACTAATATTGTTTATCCATAAAACACCAATAAATACCTGCACTAGATTAAGTTACTAGACTAGTGATGGTCACTTACTGGAATACATGTTAGGGTAACCACCTGGCGATTTGGTGGAGATTTAGTCACCTGGCAACTAGTTACCTCTTCTTTGGGGCGACTAATCTCCCCGAACGGCTTCCCCCTGTCTTCCGCAGGCTAGAATGAAAAATCGACGGTGGCATGGCACACGTGGTGCTTCGTATTCCGAAGTTTCCTCATGAGGCAACTTCAAGTGACTTCGGAAAACAAAATGCCGCGTGTGCCATGCGCAGGTGAGTTTTCATTCTAGCCGCGGAAGACAGGGGGAAGCCGTTTGGGGAGATTAGTTGCCCCAAAGAAGAGGTGATTAGTCGCCAGGGGACTAAATCTCCCTGAATCGCAAGGTGTGCCCTTACCCTTAGATTAGAAGGCTGACCAGTCCTTGCTCTGGCCTCTAGCAACCCCATAGTGTAACATACTATGTGGTCAGAGCCTCAATGGTGGTGCAAAGCTAGACATGTTATACATTATGTACCAGCTTAGCTTCTCAGCAGCTGCTCAGAGCCCAGTTTCTCAGACACTTTCCAAGATGGTGACCCCCCTGTGACAAGTTTGAAGTCCTGGATCATTGCTGCTACTGAGAAGCTGAAATTTTAGGCTGGTGCAATAAATGCAGTATATAAAATATGGCATTTTTGGCCATATTCATTTTTAGAGTTTAGTTCACCTTTAAGTATTCTATGGTAATGTGGTTTTCATCAAAAAAATGTAGTCTTAATAATCTAGTTCAGGCATTTATGTAAAAATCTGGTGAAACTAGCAGCCCTCCAAATAATTGTGCAGTTAAATTTGTATGAAAGTTTGCTTGGGACTACTGGACATCCATTGCTTGGTTGGAAGGCTGACCAATGCTTTCTGTGGCTTCCAGCAGCCCATCCATACTGGGTTATTTAATTAGGGTACTACATCTTATACGGAAAGCTTTAGAATGCAGGGAGTTGCATTTAATTATCTTCACCTTGACCTTCTCCTTACATAAATGCTGAGAAGGAATGGGCCTTGTGAACACTAGCTCTGGTTATAAATGACATATAATTTAAGGCTGCTTAAATCTCCCTGGGTGACCCTTCTGTCAAAGACTGCACAGGGCCCTTCTAAATGTTTAGGCACCCATCTCAAAGGTGATCAGCATATGTTTAGTGAAACGTTGCCATTATGCAAAATTCAGCTGTTAAAAGACAGATGCATTAGTGTGAATATGCCCCTGGGCTAAGAGGAGAGACTACTGGATCCCAATAAGCCTGTGTAGGATGGAAAGAGCTAGACAGGAGCTACTTAATAGTTATCCCTGTGTACCTAGGCTTTAACTTTAACCTGCCTCTGGCTACAAATATAAGCAAGGCATTGCTAAAATGTTTGTAGTCTCATGCTAACAGGGGTTATCCAGATCCAGGTAATGGTATGAGATCCATTATCTGGAAACCCATTATCCAGAAAGTTCCAAATTATGGAAAGGCCATTTCCTATAGACTCCATTTTATCCAAATAATCCAACATTTTTAAAATGATTTCCTTTTCTCTGTAATAATAAAACAGTACCATGTACTTAATCAGAACTAAGATATAATTAATCTTTATTGCAAGCAAAACAAACCTGGAAAAGCAACTTTAGCTCTTAAGCTGGCCATAGACGCAAAGATCCAATTGTACGAATCCTTGATTCGTACGATTTTTGGACCGTGTGTGTAGAGTCCCAACATTTTTAGTCCCATGGAGATTGGTCGTTTGGATGATCGGACAGGTTAAAAGATTTCTGTCGGCTGACTATAATATCTCTGCATGTGTTGCCGACATGACGATTTTCAATGGGAGACTGTCACCAGCTTTTGCCGGACATAAACTTTCGTAGAATTGCTGTCAGGGGCAGAACATCTGCAGATCTTTTCTTTTACTACTTTATTTAAACTGAAGGTTAGTGGCAGGTTGGGAGATGAGGACGTCTGTTTGTTCGTTCGTCCGATATCGCAGGTAATCTGCACGTCTATTGGCACCTTTAGGGTAGTAGAAAATCTATTGAAAATGCCTTCCTATGGCTTAACATTGGATTGCTACATATAAAATGTACCACCTGTAATTCACTTGAAGTGCAATGGTGGTGCTGGTCCTCCGTTGACCCGGCCGGGTCCCTTACCAACATCAATCGTTTGGAAACAGATCCGCACACACACGAGATTATGCAGTTGGGGAGTTGGCCCCTTTTTGCGCATGTGCATGGTGTTTTTGCCGCAGCCCCCAGCCAGCTGGTCGTGGCAGGAAGAGAAAAGAGGGCAGGGTGCGGATCTGGACTGGTGGGTCCCACAAGAGATGAGGGCCCACTGGGTTTTTTGCCAGTGTCCCACCCAGTCCGACCCTGATAGGGGGAAAATAAAAAGGGGGCAATTTCGCAAAACTAATACAGATTTGCACAAGTAATATGATTTACTTGATCCAAAAGTTGAACAATAGGAAGGCATTAGTCTTCTGTAGCACATGACAAGTGTACCGTACGATAGTGTACTGAATGATATCCACCTCAAAGGTGATACACCTTACAGTATTCCAGTAGTCCCCAACTAGTGTCCCAAGAGCAACAGCTCACCAACCTCTTGGATGTTGCTCAAAGCAGGTGCAAAGCAGGTGCTTATTTTCCAATTCCAGGCTTGGAGACAAGTTTTTGTTGCATAAAAACCAGATGTACTGCCAAATAGAGTCTCCGGTAGGCTGCCAGTCCACATAGGGGCTATCAAATAGTCAATCACAGAACTTACTTGGCACCCCAGGAACTTTCTTCATGCTTGCGTTGATCCTCAATTCTTTTCACATTTGAATGTTGCTCATGTTGCTCACGAGTAAAAGAGGTTGGGAAGAAGTAGTATTCCGTCTTACATTTAAGAAAAGGCAAGTGATACATAAAAAAACATTGAACTTTACATCTTTACAATATAGTGCATGAAGGGAGCACATATCAACCAGGATGTAAGCAGCTGAACTGATCGCAAGGGTAGTGACAAGCAGTGGTTCCAACGATGGGGAGCTAAGTTTGAAGGCCAGTTAGGGTGAGCTTTGGGGAGACTTTCTATTTGCTTTCAAAAATATTCAAGAAAGCCCAGCTTGCACATGAATTAGAGTGAGAATTGAGGATGAACAGTTGATGTTATTAATGTTTATTTATAGAATGCTAATATATTCTACAGTGCTTTACACGTCAGTCCCTGCCCCAGCAGCACTGTTCACTCTCATTCCTTTTCTTTTATGTGCCCAAAAAATATATTTTGTGCGCATTTTTAAAAATGTACCTGGAGAAAACTTACAAGGACATGGAAGGAGCATACACACTCTAGACATACCTGGTAATATGACTGAGTTGCTGAAACAGCAACATCTGAAACCTTGAGCTTAAAGGGCACTAACTACAGGTTTAGCTTAAGAGGGGAGCTTGAGCCAAAAAAAAATCAGAAAACTGCTGCTTTCAATAGTGATTACTCCTTTAAGCTGAAAATTCTGTTGTCACTCAGAAAATATAATGTGAGTCAGACAAATAATAGTGGATTATAGACAGGAAAATCTCTGAAGGAAAAAATGATATAAGTAGTAGTACTTTGCATACATATATAAAGGGACTAAGCAATAAACTCTCTGGGAGTGTAATCACAAAAGCATTTCTTGGTATTAGAAGAAAAGATGCTTCATCTTCCAGTAAAAAAAAATATATTTTTCACAATGAGAAAAATTATGTTCTCGAAATGTTCTCACTGGAGTTGCTTTTCCAGATATAATAGAAGTTTCAAGGGCTTCATGTTTTTTTTTAACGAATGAGGAAAATATAATGTTAATGTTAAGTTAAACAGAATTTATTTATGTACTGATCCAATTCTTTTTTTGTAGTGAGTAAATGAACATTTTGCCATCTGAGCTCCACTGAATAGAGTTATAGGTTATAATGCATGCTTCCATAACAGAACTCAGAGCTTGGTGTACCATTTCATGACTTAGATGCACAGACTTTGTATTAATACTTGGTGGGCTTTTTATTCTATACTGTAGTTTCAACCTTGTCTGCTTAGTTAAGTCCACTTTTTCTCATATAAAGCCACATATTAATGTACAGGGACACAGAGCTTCCTACTCCCAGAGGGACTGGTCATTGTACTGATAAGAGGAGCAAGTCAACTGGCATGGTAGAGGTCTGTAGACAAACTAGCAGGTAAATAGTGGCCAGTAGAGTCTTTTAGAGAATTGTTGAATAAGTTGGAATAGACTAAAAGAAGAAACATAACAAGGACTAGATGAACACTGATGTGAACTGGTAAGAGCCTGACAGCTGGATGGTAGAGCAGGATGCTGAGATGGTTACAGGAACTGCCAGTTAGAAAGGCTGGTACAGAGAATACTTCCATGTAGATCAAAATTGAATGGATACTGTATAGCTATATATGGTAGGCTGGGACAGGATGGCATCTAGAAGTTGAAATAAGGTCATTGATACCACAAAAGCAGGACAATGCACAAAAATACAGGAAAAGGTTCCTGAGAGACCAGGAAAGCAATGAATTTATACTATGAATGGGCATAGTATAAATAGGGAGATGATGTATAACTGCAGCAGTATATAATGTTGTGCAATACCTGGAATCATTTCAGAAAAGCCTGAGAGTGGTGGAAATTAACCATTACAAATACAGGCAACTGTAACCTAACTCAAGTGACCAAAATGTCATCATGGTTGGTTTATTTCAAGCCAATGACCAACAGTCAGTAGACAGCAACACAACAGAGACATCTATACATCAGATCAAGGATCTATGGTGTGTACCCTTATGTGGTAGAAGTCCCTTTAGAGATACCATAGAGAAATTATAGATTTCATAGAGAAATTTATCAAATTTAAACTAAATAAAATGAACTTTTTTGTTCCAAAGAAAAACAGATTGCCTCTCTGCATTCTTACCTGCTTTGCTGAAGGGGAGAATTGTTTATAGCTGTTATTATAGGGTTATTGTAAAGCATAGCAAATAATACTGTAAAGAGGCAATGGAAGCCAGCCCCCACCCCTTAAACATTCCTTTATAAAGAGACTTGAAAACTTTTAAGAATTGTTGTAAAATACTCTTTCATGCACAAGCAACATGTACTTCAGCTGTCGTTTGCCTTTAATAATCATCATGCAGTGAATCTTAATTTTATGCAGGCACAGAAAAAAGAAGCCCTTTCCCAGACACCCTAAATAAAATAAAATAAAACGCAGCTTCAAAAAACGATAAAATTCAAATTCAGATTAACTCTGACTGCATAGGGACATTAATGTAGCTAAAAACACCAGGATATAGTCAATAAAAAGTGAATTTAACATTAAATGGGTTCCTGGGTAATTTGCAGAAGAAGGCTCTGGTTTATAGTAAGGAGAAAGTGAATAACTCAGCAAAAAGATATAAACAAAAAGATAAAAAGATAGAAGAAGAAATTACTAGGTCATCAAAAAGATAATGAAGTTGGAAAGAAGCAGAAAATATATGAGGCAGCACGCAGACTGTTGGTCTTCAGCTGAGCAAGGGGAGGAGGCCTTACATGGGGAGGCACAGAGATATGGATGAGGGTGGGTGCACCCTTTATATTCTTTTATTTCCAGATTTGCTGGCTGGGTATTGGTTATTTTGCTTCCATATAAAATGTATGATTATTCTTTTCCTTTAAAAAAAAAATCCAACTTACAGACAATTAATAGGATTCCCCAAAACTTTATGCCACTTTGGATTTGTGGTTTTGATTTTCAGACAGGCAAGAATTCCAAATAACATTGAATGAATTGTAAATGGTACTTGAAGGTCACGCAAGGGTGCATGCATTTACTATGTGAAAGGGGAAAAATCATTGAGAACCATGTTGCTTTGTACAGGCAACCTCATCAGGCATCGTATTTAGTCATTTAATGCAAATTTGAAAATATTCAATTGAACATTTTTAAAAAATAAACCAAATGATTTCACTAATGGAGGGGCATAGGATATTCCCTTAACTCCCTTTAGTTCCACCTACTCCAAGAATCGTGTTTGGCTGTCCTTTACGAAGAAATAAATACAGACCTCTTGATACTTCACATTGTGAAGTCCCATGTTTTTAAGTGTCCATAGTCCAGAATGTAGGTAGTTAGAGCCCAGGAAAAACTGCCACTAAAAGAATATTAATATTAAATAATATTTCATGTCATATTTATTTTGTATTATCTTATTTATAATTAAAAAAAAGGCTTAATGTACATTTTTCCTGTTTTCTCGTTTATATGAATCAGAATGTTGTAATTATTTCATTTTGCATATAATCCTATGCCAGTCTGTTTGTTTTTTGTTTCACTTTTCTTTGTACTACAACACAGTTGGAGGTCTATACACTGTATGTTCCATCTTCTAGCGTTAATGCGCCTGCATTGTTGTCCACTGAAATAGATTTATTGTGAAGAATTACTCTAATCCCGTGAGACCTTCATATTTCTACTGGAAGAAGATTGGATTGTATACCTTTAATGGCTTACTGATATACTGATTGAAAATAATTGTACAGATCGGCTTCTTGCCTGTGCTTCCTAACTAGCAAACTCACCCATCACTTATGTATGTTCCCTTTGTCTTGCCCACATACAGGGTTGCCATCTCCTCCATTAATTCTTTGTGATTTCATTGAACTGAAAGGCCCCAATTGTATTAAAGGCTAAGAAATCAGCTGTAACTGTTTTTTTACAAAAGTGCAATATTGTCTTTCAGTTTTGACTCTTTTTACCAGAGAATTGCCTTTTATAAAGAGTTATAGCGACAAAGGCATGACCAGCCATTTCAATTATAAATAAACGGGTGGTACGGGGGCTCAATGGTTAGTCACAGCAATGGGGACCTTAATTTATGAATTCAATTGGGACAGGGACTCATGGGAATGATTGGAAATTGAACATGTTGGCTGTATACAAATAAAAGATAATACTTACTATATATTGGCTCTCTTAAACAAACTCAAAATCTCTTGCCAACTTACCCATTCTATTTTACTGATTTTATCCACCCTTGATTTTTTATCAATCTATTCTAAACATTTATGCTGTCCATTATAACTGCTCTATGATGAGTATTGTAACCATTCCAAGCTGTGCATTCTATTCATTCTTTCCCACTCATTCTACCCATTTTATCTCGAGGTTCTATTGGATACATTCTAACAATATTATCACAGTCTTTATTTCTTTTTTCTACCGAATTGTACATTTGATCAATATTTTTCTAACAATAAACAACTGTGCTATAGACTAAAAATGTGCAGGTATGGAATTTATTATCCAAAATGCTAGGGACTAGATAAGGGGTCATTCTGCAATTCTGCAATTTGCATCCCCTCACCTTAAGTCTGTTAACAAAACATTTAAACATGAAATAAACCCATAAGGATTGTTTTGCCACCCATATGAATTCATGCAGTTTAGTTACCATCAAGTACAAGGTATTGTTTTATTATAACAGAGAAAAAGTAAGCTTCTGGATATGGGGTTTCCGGATAATGGATCCCATACCTGTACCATTTAATGTATTTGTTCATCAGTCAGGTTACAGGAAACCATATAGGTATCATTTGGTTTGCACAGTGAGACCAATCTGTGCATTTTTATTTTTGCATATACTAATATTACCTCGAAGTGCATATTCTGATGAGTATCTCCTCCATAGACTCTAATGTAAGAATAGGGGCCAGAGTGTAATAATACTTGATTACACCAGTATTATTTACATTTTCGGGGACACGTCTAGAAATCCCAGCTAGTAGGGTTACACTGTTGTAATTTAATTTAAATGCAGTGCAGCCCTGCAACAAGCATTTATTAGTCCCTGAATTTTTTATTAGTCCCTGAATTTTCAAGTGATCTGGTAACCTTATTCTATCCATATCTGGTATGATACCATATTTGTTATGATATATATATATTTAATCTGCTGCTTTGTATCACCCATTTATTGCTTCAGTTGTGCCCGGTAGGTATCTGAATTGGTTATAATAGCAGCTCCATTAAGACAACACCCTACCCCCCCCCCACTAAAATAAAAGTTGTGGAAATGGTCTTATTCACTGAGATACAAAAGGTATTTTCTGAAAAGCTGAATATCATTATGTTACTTTCTCCATAGTATTCAAAGTGTTAGATATTAAAAGTATAACTTGACTACTATGGACTACTACTTATGTTTTATTTCTATCACAGTATCTCCAGTGCTTACTGGTGCATCATACTTTCAAACAATAACACATTATGGTGTCAACACTTAAGCAAATATGGCAATACGAACTTAGATAGAAAAATTCAAGTTCTTAAAAATAAGCTCTTTCCTTAGATTAAATACACCCAAGAGTTAAAAGAACAAGGCCTTATTTACTAATACAGGTGATAATGTGTACATTTGCAGCATCCAATCAGGTCTTTATCTTAAAACAAATTATTGACTGGTTCCTATTGACAACTGCTCTTGCACAATGTAGCGCCTATGTTTATAAATCAGCCTTATTTGTCTGGTAACCTACTCATTAAAATATTCACTGAACTGCTAATTTAAGATGGTCAGCAACCATTCTCCACTTAAATGGATTTGGCAAAACAAAGAGAGGGATTAAAGGGATACCAAGAGCTTTAGAATTCTAAGATTGCTGTAGAGCACAGTGATGGGAATGCAGATGCATTATTGAGATTGTATTGCATGAGAGCATAGGTTAAGGGCTCTTACACATGAGCGTTTTTACCTGCGCTCCCCTGCGTTCCGTTTTTCGGCATTCAGCCGCAGGGGAGCGCAGGAATAGACGCATTTAATTATTTCAAATGGGGCTGTACTCACACAGGCGCATGTAGGCGCCGAACGCAGGTTGAGACGCAACATGCTGCATTTTTCCTGCGTTCGGCGCCTACATGCGCCTGTGTGAGTACAGCCCCATTTGAAATAATTAAATGCGTCTATTCCTGCGCTCCCCTGCGGCTGAACGCCGAAAAACGGAACGCAGGGGAGCGCAGGTAAAAACGCTCATGTGTAAGAGCCCTAAGGTAGAAGTGATGGATTAAGGAACATGTAGATGGTAAGGTAAGAGAAAGGAGGGATGTTTCTGCTTGATTCCTTGCACATGGAGAGTAAAGGTGGCCATACACGGGCCGATAAAAGCGGTCGGCAGCTTATTTGTATGTGTATGGGGCCCTCTCCGATCGATATCTGGCCGAAAATCAGCCAGATGATTATCGGGCAGGAATAAAAACCCAGTCGGATCGTGAACAGCATGTTTTCCTTGATGCTATTAGACCACCCATTCACCCATTGTAATGATCCGATCGTCGGGACATAGGGCCTGATTTTAGCATTAAATCCCACTCTTTCAGCCTTTGATTGGGCCAAATCCAAATCCTGCAGAAAGTGCTGGGATTTCCGTGCAAACACGCGAGCACTCAAGGGGCGGGAAGAGGGGGAAAGGTAAGTTGCAGCTCGTGCCTGGTCCCTTCACAGATTTTTCGCAGGGGGGTCCAGCCCGGTGTTTTTATGCCACTGGCTGGGATTCAGCCAAATCCCAAAAGAGAAACCTGGAGTCGGTGCTTTTTTTTAAAACACATCTAAGTTTTTTTTGTTTTTTTTAAGTTTAAACTACAAGGAGAATTTTCCATCTGACACAATACGCTGCATGCTGAGTCTTCATCCGATGAGATAAAATTTGATGGTGTCTGATTGACATTTTTTTCCATTGAAATACTGTACATTGAATGCCGGATGTAGATACATGAAGAACTACACCATCCGACTTTATCTGATCCGACTTTACATTCTAGCTATAGGATCAGACTTTTAGGACCCTAAAAAATGGAATGAAACACAACTCTGAACGCTCATACGAACAACCAGGCAGAATATAATAGGATCTAGGGATGCACCAAATCCAGGATTGGGTTCGCGATTCGGCCAGGATTCGGCCTTTTTAAGCAGGATTGGGATTTAGGCGAATCCATCTGCCAGGCCGAAACGAATCTGAATTTGCATATGCAAATTAGAGGCGGGAAGAGGGAAATCACGTGATTTTTGTCACAAAACAGGAAAGTAAAAAATGTTTTTCCCCTTCCCACCCCTAATTTGCATATGCAAATTAGGGGTTGGATTCGGTTCGGTATTCGGCCGAATCTTTCAAGAAGGATTCGGGGGTTCGGCCGAATCCAAAATAGTGGATTCAGTGCATCCCTAATAAGATGAATTAGATGATGTGTTATGGTGCACTGAAACCTGTATCTCACACGCATGTCAAACACCTGTGTGTAAGAACTAGGACACATGCAGTGTCTGACTGATGACTCCATACATAAATCTAATTAGATCTCCAGTCATGTGGTGCAGCTGCATCTAGGTTTTTTTTAACCTAATCGCTTGACAGGGGCACATTTACATCAGTTACAGTTCAGTCCAACATGTACCAAAGTGAATAAAATATTGGTTGGCATGGCAAGCTTTAGTTCTGAGCTCATTGTGAGTTTCCCCACACTGCAGCTCATGTGTCTCAGGCTCATAGATTGAGAATTACATTAAATACCCTTTTTCTTCACCCAAAACTGCTTCTAATTCAGCCACATCAGCTGAATTAAGTGTAAAATGAGACTATTCTTAAGGGCTCTTACACACGGCCGTTCCGACCTGCGCTCCCCTGCGTTCCGTTTGTTGGCGTTCAGCCGCAGGGGAGCGCAGGAATAGACGCAAGTAATGATTTGAAATGGGGCTGTACTCACTCAGGCGCGTGTAGGCGCCGAACGCAGGTTCAGACGCAACATGCTGCATTTTTCCTGCGTTCGGCGCCTACACGCGCCTGAGTGAGTACAGTTTGGATCAAGTACAAGCTACTGTTTTATTATTACAGAGAAAATGGAAAACATTTTTAGAAATCTGTATTATTTGGATAAATGGAGTCTTTGGGCGATGGCCTTTCCAGAAAATCAGGATAATGGGTTTCCTGATAATGGATCCGATACCTGTATCCTGATTTTAAGTTTCCCGTGAAAAACATAAAATGCAATATTACAAAAATATATACTGTGACCATGGCACAACCTGGCATATCGGTCCTGTCTTGCTTAAAGGTGGCCATACATGGGCAGATTAAAGATGACGAAATTGGTCCTTTAAGCCAATTCGGCATTTTATCTGCCCGTGTATGGGGGCTTCCGACGGGTCTCCCTGATCGATATATGGCCAAGATGTTAATGGAGGACCCGTTGGCGGATTAACCTGATATTGCCCTGTCGTAGGTGGGCATATCAGGGAAAGATCCGCTTGTTTGGCAACATCGCCTAATAAGCAAATCTTATTGTGTATGGCCACCTTTATGGCAGCACAACACATTGAGAATGATCTTATATCTGAGAGACTTAAGTTGGCCATAGACGCACAGATAATATTGTACAAAAGGAATTTTCGGTGCGCGTATGGTGGGAAAAAAGCCGATATCAGCAAAAGACTGGGATATCGGTCGGCTCGTTGATCGTGCTGGACTGAAAATTTTAATCGGGCTCCTTTGAAGGCACCCAAATATAGCCCTTTGTTAAGGTGGTCATAGACGCACAGATAATATCGTCCAAAATACGATATACGATATTCGGTGTTTGGTGGGAAACGAGCCGAATGATATCGGCAGAAGACTTGGATATCGGTCGGCTCGTCTGTCTGGCGGGATGGAAAATTTTGATTGGGCACCTTTGAAGGCACCCAAATACCGGCCATTGTTAGTGCTTAGTCGTACAAGTAGAATTCTATTGTTTCTACCTTTATATCTTACGATTCAGCTCTACACGTGTGTATTGAAATGAACAATCTTTTCCAAGGAAGATTGTAATTCTTATATCTATGGCCACCTTTATTTACAGTCATTGCTTTGCAGCTAGAGGAGGTCTTTGTGTAAATGAAGCCGGCAGGACAGGTGCTCCAGACTGAGTCGGCAGCATGTTGTCTGGTGTGTGGGTCATGGGAGGATTTATTATAATAAAGTCTTATTGACTGAGCGAAACTTATCTTATGAGAGACCCACTCCCTCCCTGTTACTGATCATGTTTACATTCTACATCACTAAGCGCCGATACAGGCTGCAGAGCCAAGCTCCGCCCAGTTAGTTTTGATTGGCTGCTGTACACGTGACCACTACTAACCAACGGAGTGGGTTGGGCTCAAGACTTGCCGGCAGAGAAGATTGAGTGAATACACGTAGTGATTGTGAGCAGAGGGATAATGATAAAAGAGGGAAACAGCAGGCTGCAGGCTTGCAGGCAGAGTAAGTCGACAGAACTGAGTTTTATAACTGCTGTTAGCTGACCTGCAACCTGCTACTGAGGGCACCTCCCCTAATCTATTCTGCACTGCGTCATTTGCTATGACAGCTCCGGCCAGGGCCCCTGACTATACATAGTGTATTAGGGCGCCCAGATGAGACTGCTTTTTAGTGAAGGAATTCTGTTTTCGTAATTTAGATACATGGAGCCTGCTGCCCCCAGCTGAAGCTTATTAAATATAGGTGCTGTTACATTATGTTTTTGGGTCCATGAAACAGAAAGCGTCCATGTAAAAGTAATATCAAAAAATCAAAAAGTGATTTAAAGGAATGACAATATCATGTACTGTTGCTCTGCACTGGTAAAACTAATGTGTTTGCTATAGAACCACTAGTATAGTTTATATAAACCAGCCGCTGTGTAGCCATGGGGGCAGCCATTCAAGCACAGGACACAGTAGAATCCCATAGTATACTATAGAGTATATCTGTTATCTGCTGTGTATCCTGTGCCTTTTCTCCTTTTTCAGCTTTGAATGGCTGCCCCCATGGCTACACAGCATCTTGTTTATATAAACTATAGTAGTGTTTCTATAGCCAACACACTCGTTTTTACCAGTGCAGCGCAACGGTACATTATATTTGTATTACTTTAAAACACTTTTATCTTTTGGTGTTACTGTGCCTTTCAAATAATAGGCAAAATACATTTCTGTTTTTGGTCAGGCCAAGCCAAAAACAAGTGAGGAGATATTGTCATCGGAAAAGGAAACCTGAACTCAATGTGTAATATTATAAAATATAACGTGACCAAGGGATTTCCTGTCTTGCTTTATGGCAGCATGCTGAGAGCGAAAGTAGTGCATTTCACTTCACAGAAAAACTTGGGAAACCACAGGAAAATCGGCAATGTGTCAAAATGACATTATATTGCATTGGAGTCAATGACAAGGCGAAATGACATTGCGTTAAGGTGTTTTTTTAGCTTTGCAATATCATATACATTGGGCTTGTTGGAGAAGCTCCTACCCACTATGCTAAAGTTGTTCTGCACTGGAAAAAAAGGCTTCCATGTTGCCAATTTTCAAACCTGCTCCTGGAAAGCTCATTAGATAAAACATCCTATTGGTTGAAGTAGAGTCAAGGGGTGGATAATAATGACCTCTGCGTTCTTTTTTTCTGGCACAACAGACCATATTTTTATTCTGCCCTTATACGCATGGTGAAAAAGTTCACTCGTCCCTACTCGCAACACTTAGAAAATCATTGACTCTCCTTTAACTAAGAGGCTTATTTACATGATCTGAAGCCTGGGAGGGCCTCTCAACTAGGCCTGGATTTAGGATTAAAAATAGGCCTTGGTAATTTAATATACTGAGATGGCCCTTACAGGCCCGAAAAATAGTTGTCTATGACATCTTACAGCAGCCCTTTTGGCATTTGACAGAATCCACAGATTGCCAGTGCAGGCCTGCTACCAACAGTCTACCTGATCTATATCTGGCTAAATGTCAGCCTAAAGGTCCCCATAGACGCGACGATTCTTCTTGCTGAACGACCGATTTTAGGGAAGCCCGATCGATCCTTCGAAATTATCGTGCGGTTAGTGGTATTCGAACGATCGTACATCTTACGATTTTTCGGCCGACATCTGTCGTGAAATTGATCGGCCAGGTCAAAAAATCTTTGTCGGTCCCAGTGCAATCTCTCTATGTTTGCAGGGCCAAGCAGGCAGCTCCCCTTTGTTTTCCTGGTAAATTGGTCTTTTTAGTTGATATTAGATTCGTACGATCGTTCTGAGAAGATCGTGGTCTCACGATCAGGATCTGATCTTTTAAAAATCTCAACATCTATGGCCAGCTTTACACAAGGGCAAGATGGGACCGAAATCAGCCTGCTGAAATCCACAGGCTGATTTCAGCCTCTGACCTCTTGCTTAATCCTCTTCTCTGTTCATGTCCAGAAGCCTTGTGATTACTACAGTGCAAACACACTTGGCGGATTTTGCATTTTGTTCCGAAATCCGCCATGCCTGCAGACGTGCTTAGAATGGACTCTATGGGAGATTAAAGGTAATGGGTTTCCAGATTCCGTATCTGTTTATTAAACCTGAAAATATATTTAAAAAAAACCCCAGCAAAGTACAAGTAAAAATTGTTTAAACATGTTTTAAAAGGCATTATAAGAACATACAATTGAACTGTGTAACAAAAGTATTTGTTTAATGGTTAGGGGCACGCCAGATGGTAAGAACTTCAAATCAGGCCGTGAGGAATTCCAAAAGCAAATCATTAACAAAAAATATTCCAAGTTGTTCCCAGGATCTCCAGTCTCCTTTCCTATGGCTGCAGTCCCTTTCCCATGGCTAGCAGAAATGTGAACATGGAAGAGGCCAAATGGCTTGTGTGGACAGATGTGTGCTGACACTGCAAGGCACAAGAAGTGCCCAGAATCAGGAATACTCCGATATTACCTGAAATCTCATTGGTATAATTGTATAGTAGAAACCAGTTTTATCAACCAGACCCTAAATAACATATGGTGACTGTATAAAATCCAAAAATATGCAGTCCTGAATTGGCCCTGTTTCTTTTCATCCAATAAAGCAGGGATTAGCCAATATTGCGTTTCAACTCTGTCTCTTGCAGAATCACAACAAACAAAAGAACATTTTTTGGTGCACTAACATTTTCACATCACAATAAAGTTTTTGTAACTGTTTATATAACCGTTTTTAAAATTTGCCGCTATTACGAAAAATCAATAAAACTTGTAAAATACCGTCTGTGAATTTGCCATACATTTTTACAATTTAGCAACAGGGCTGTGGGGTGGGAACATAAATCCTCCGACTCCCACTCCTCAGTTTATGGTACCTCTGACTCCAACTCCTCTGATTTTAAAGGAACAGTAACACCAAAAGTTGAAAGTGTATCAAAGTAATTAAAATATAATTTACTGTTTTTCAAAGTAATTAAAATACAATGTACTGTTGCTCTACACTGGTAAAACTGATGTGTTTGCTACAGAAAGACTATTATAATTCATATAAACAAGCTGCTGTTTAGCTATGGGGCAGCCATCCAAGCTGGAAAAAGGCACAGGTTACATAGCCGATAACAGATAAAACAACATTGTATTGGACAGGGCTTATCTGTTATCAGCTATGTAACCTGTTGCTTTTTTCCATCTTGAATGGCTGCCCCCATGGCTACACAGCAGCTTATTTATATAAACTATAGTCATCTTTCTGAAGCACACAGCTTTTACTAGTGCATGCTAACAGTAAATTATATGTTAATTACTTTAAACGTTTTCATTTTTTGGTGTTACTGTTCCTTTTATACACTAATGTATTTCTCATGTTGATTAACAGAAGTTAAGTACACAATATACAAGTTAAACCACATAAACCAAAAACAACTGGAAACCCTAAAACAACTTATACATGGTAAAACCTCAATTTTATATCCCATGATTTTAAGTTTTCTCTCATTTTATGTTGTTTTGAGGTCCCACCTATATATTTTTTTTATATATATTCTTTATTTTCCATTTTCAAATTTGAAATACAGACACAAGACATCAGATTTGACAAGGTAAAATTTTATAAATACAAAGCATAGTTCTAACATCATGGATACCATTGGTGTATATTCACATTTGACAGGGTATAAACCTATTTTGCAAATTTCTAATAATTATTTTCGCCTTTGCGTTTATTACATAGTTTTAATCTTATCCTCTTTAACCATGCTTGTGTCCCTTCATAAAAACATCAATAACAGGGGGGACACAGTTCCTAACCACATCCTTTTCTCTCCCTCTCGCCAATGGAGAGGATGAATTGAACCTGTACTTATAACATAGTATAAATTATTACACAGGTCACAACTTTTTATCACAATAGGCAAAAAGAAAAAGATTCCACCATCTGGCTGCAATTTCCCACCTATATATTATGCAAAATACATTTCCTTGATTTTATGTTTCCTGGATTTTACACCATTTTTTTGTGGTCCCCTGAAAAACATAAAATGGGGGTTCTACTGTATTAATTGAACCTGGCAAATAGTTGTTAAATACAATCCATAATAACTAAAGTATTGTTCTTAGAAACCAAATTGCTTCTGTCATATACTCCTTCATAGAAGCTCCTTAATCTGATTTGAATATTTTCAGTGCATGTACTTAAAGTTATTAGGAGTCGGAGTCCAAATCCAGATACCCAAAATTGCTTCCGACTCCACCGCTCTTTAGCAACTGACATTTTAAAGGGATTTTGTCACTATTTTTATGGTTTAGTTTTAATTACTAAATTACACTGTTTAAACTGCAAATAATTCACTCTACAATATAAATTTCATTCCTGAACCAGCAAGTGTTTTTTTTTTAATTTATAATATTTATTTAATAATATAATTTATTTTTTTTAATTTATAATATTGGTGTGTAGGCAGCCATCTCAGTTCATTTGGCCTGGTCATGTGCTTTCAGAAAGAGCCAGCACTTTAGAATGGAATTGCTTTCTGGCAGGCTGTTGTTTCTCCTACTCAATGTAACTGAGTGTGTTACAGTGGGACCTGGATTTTTACTATTGAGTGCTGTTCTTATATCTACCAGGCAACTGTTATCTTGTGTTAGGGAGCTGTTATCTGGTTACCTTCCTTTTGTTCTTTGTTAGGCTGCTAGGGGGGAAGGGAGGGGGTGATATCATTCCAACTTGCAGTAAAGAGTGACTGGAGTTTATCTGAGCACAAGTGAAATGACTGGGGGCAGCTGGGAAACTGACAATATGTCTAGCCCCATGTCAGATTTCAATTAAATATACAAAAATCTGTTTGCTCTTTTGAAAAAAGGATTTCAGTGCAGAAATCTGCTGGAGCAGCACTATTAACTGATGTGTTTTGAAAAAAAAACATGTTTTCCCATGACAGTATCTCTTTAAGGACTGTGTAATTACTGACACGTTTGAGCATAGCAGACATACACAAGGCTATTATGCTGTGTAAAAAGTGGAGGGAAACATTACCGGTGATGTTGCTCATAACAGACCTTTGCTTTTGTTTTAGAACTGTTGAAATCTATTTTCTGATTGGTTGCTTAGGGTAATGCTTCACTCCACTTTTTATACAGCATAAAAAATAATAATAGTTAGTTTTGTTTATTATATACTGTATGTATATTTACTATATGAATACTAGACTTCCACCAACAAGAATGAAGTTGTAACATAACATCTAATGGTGGGCTGCAGTATGGCAATTTACATAATTTAAAATCACCTGAAATAGAGCCTTCTGCTTTCACTGCAGCAGCCTTACAGTGAGGCTAAAGAGTTAAACACCAACAACTAAAACTTGGCACTATGCCCAGGTGGCAAATGTAGGATTACCCTATACATCTCCCAGCTGTTACGTACACTTCCATGTTGTTTTAACTCTTGCCTAGAGGGATGTTCCGCTTCTACTGCACAGACATGAAAAGATCTATTAATATCGGGGAGGATGCTGAGTAGGCTGACAAACCCACTGCACCTAATAATAAAAGACACCCCTAAGGAGAAATACTGCAAGAGCTGTTTAACTGTCTCCCTCGGACATAACTAGAGAGGCCATAATGAACCAATAAAAACACGTTTAGAAAACAACAGCCATTTGCTGAGACTGGACCAAGAGTGCAGCCCTTAATGCTCATTCAGACTGTACTTCTATGTCATGGGGCCCGTTCCGGTCCTTACATAGGACAGGTAGTCAAGATGGGTCCCCTTTGCAGCCTATTATGCTCTATAACTTGTGCTTCTGAATGATATGTAAGCTTTGGGACTGGAGGGTCTCAGGTAATTATGCAGAAACGTCCCCTTCATTTTCAGGTGATTACCAGGGATCGCTGCATGTAATATGTGTGGCAATTCAAATGAATTATTTCCAGCCTAAAGGGCATTCCCTTGCACTTCTGCCCAGGGAAATAGTAAAATACCCCTAACAGCTTTATTAGTACACAGGCAGAAATGTCATCAAGTTACGACACCCTTTTCCCTCATAATTCATTCAGTTCATTGGTTTCATGGTGCAACAAATCTTGACCCGCCTGTACCCAGTTTGGTCAGACGGTCTGCAAGCGGGAAACCCTGCCTTTGTCCGACGCAAAAAAAGGTTAGGTAGTCTCTTGTTATCAAGGCCGACTATCATCATCTCCATGTTGCTATGTCTATATATCGGATGGTTGGTAAACATTCGCACTGACTCTTTTCATTTACGGCAGTGGGCCGACTACTGAATAGTAAGGCACCCCTTATGGAGGCAACAGCATGACAACTATTAGCATCTGAGTACTACAACTAGGCAAAGGCATATGACAGTGATCTAATTAATTGTTGGAAAGGGTCACATGGATTCCCCAAAGCAATTGAGCCTATTAATCATCTAGTGGGGATCAGAGTGGATTGGCCTGGTAATACTAGTTGCCAAATGAAATGTATTTGGGTTCTGTAAGGTTCTGGGCTGGATAGGAGACCAAGATATAAAGTATTTTACTATGGTGGTGCCACATTGTCTCTACATAGCATGCATGCAGGTTTTGTGTTTGTAGCCCATGTTGTTTCTGGTTTGTGGGTGCAAGGCATGGAAGATAGGGTTGATGGCATTCAGGTTGGGCAGTAGACAGACACCCCTGTTCAGGTTGCAAGTATCTCTTGGCCCGGTTCTGAAGTCGTTTTCACTGCATCTTTCATAGGATGCACCAGTATGGGAACAAATTAGAGTGCAAGTTGTGGAGCACACTTTTCACGCTGTATTGTTTGTGAACAAAGCATTGGCTTCCAGTTCACTTGTGGCCATTTATTCAATCTGCTAAGCGAGAACCCTGGAATTGCTGCCAGATCCAGGCTGTTGCTAATTCTAGTTCTTTTGCTTACCACAGATTGAAAATTGTGAATAGGGTCAATGTGTTCTTAGTTTTAGTACTTTGCCTTTGTAAATGAGCCTTCATATGTATTGTATTTCTCCAGAAAGTCCTGTCTTTTGTTTGGGTCTTCGGAATCGTAAAGGAACTTGAAAATCAGGCAACAAAGTAGAGCAATTTGGTTGTGCTCAAAGCAGATATTAAAGGGGTTGTTCACCTTCCAAATGCTTTTTCAGTTGAGTTGTTTTCAGATTGTTCTATAGAAATAAAGACTTTTTTCAGTTGCTTTCCAATTTTTATTTTTTACAGTTTTTCCAAAGTCTAAGTTTAAAGTTGAATGTCCCTGTCTCTGGTGTTTAAGTCTGGCAGCTCAGTAATTCAGGTGCAGATTCTGCGCTGCTACAATTTTGCAACATTGAGTTGATACATTTCTCAGCAGCCTCTCTGGAGTATTAGCAACTATTGTATCAATTCTAACAGCTGCCTTTAATGAAACCGAGGGATTCTGCTCAGCAGAGACAAAGATAAGAAATGTATCAACTAATGGATCAATTTAGAACAGTTTAGAGAGTCGGTGACCCCCTCCCCAGAGCTGCTTTAGAAAGATGAAAAATGTGATTTATATTAGAACGGTCACACATAGAAATGAGAAAGTAATTGGAAAAAGTCTTTATTTCTGGTGAACTATCTGAAACCAATTGAACTGAAAAAAGTGTTGGATGGTGAACAACCCATTTAACCTTTCCTCAGCATCTATGTATATAACATGCATTGGAAATGCCGATCGAGAGCCAATTGCCGTTTTGCAGTAGGTACACAGGTTACCAATGGGTGCCTTTCATTCATTGTGGCCCTCTTGGTGCAAGATAGCAGTGTAATATCTGATATTCTGGTGTTGCACAGATCCATTAAAAAACGGGCAGTTGTCAGACACATGATTGAGACCGCAACATTCCTTTTTCATTGTGAAACGGTTATTTATTCAAGCAGGTGACTGTTCTAAGCTATGGTTGGATTAATAATGCATAATCATAGCTGTTTCAGGCTGTTACCTGTCCTACCTGCCTTTAGGTGCCGACCGTGGAGCAAGAGAATAGAAATGACATCTGCTTCTCACTTTCCCTTTTTTTTTTTAACAAACCCTCTTTGAAAGTGCGTGTGTTATTTATAGTCATTAGAATACACCAGGGTGCGATAGAAATATAAAATGTAATTTTCCAGTGAGCTATTAGCCCAGGTTTGGCATGGATCATGCTAGCACTGTGACCTACATAGCAGGTAGAGTAGAAGTAGGCAGCCTAGAGCCTTTGTGTGGGATGCTGGGTTGGGGATGAGCAATAGCAGCAGCAGCAGCATCCTCTCTATCCACACAGACACTTCAGACCCCAGCCAGGAGAGGACAGAACGCTGGAGCACCAGCAGTCACAAGAGAGCCAGTGTGAGCAGCAGGCAGGGGGATTATTAGGAAACAAAAGAGAGAAGAGGGGGAGGAGAAAAGCAAGGAACCAAGTCAGAGCCTGCAAACCGCACTGCTCCTCTCGCACACACATACACATCTCTCTCTCACTCTTTTCTCTTCCTCCTCTGCCCTTCTTCATCCTCCCTTCCTCCCCATCACTGCACCCTCCCCTCTTCGCTGTGTCTTCCCATCCAGCCTCCTGCTTTATTTTCCGCCTGCCATTTCTGCACTCCTCCCCCTCTCCTCTCTCCCTCTCTCTGTCTCCCTCTCTCTCTCTCCATCCCTTCCTCCCCCTCCTGGCTTGTCTTTTATTTATTTATTTTGGGCTGCTCTCCTGTCTCTCTCTCCCTCTTTCTCTGTTTTCCCCTTCTCCCTTGTATTGCTGTGTCTGTATTTTTTGAGGTGCATCTGGGGGCTCCCTTTTGCAGTGCTTGCAGTGCAGGTAGTGGGGTCCCCCCCTCACTCTCCTCCTGCCTCAGCCTGTACCCCCTGCCCCACACTGTCCCCCTGTGCTCTCAGCCCCGCTGCAGCCTGCAAAGATGATGGCAGCAGTTCCCATCCAGCAAAACGGGACCCACAGCGGTGTCCCCATAGACCTTGATCCCCCAGACTCCAGGAAGCGACCCCTGGAAGCACCCCCAGAGGCTGGAAGCACGAAGAGGACCAATACTGGAGGTAAGTGCACCGGCTGTGAGCTTGCAGAGGCTTCCTTATCTGTAATAATGGAATGCTTCCCCCCCCCGCACATATATGCATGAACCGGCCCGGTAGTCTGCACTGCATGGTTCAGACTTCTCACTGAAGCCTGTCTATTGTAATCTATGGTCAAAATGGCGTCTTCTCTTATTATTGTAGTGATTTTATGGCTCTCATCCTCATCCTTAGTGGTGCTTTCATTGCAATACAGCTGGCATTGCTGCCCTACCTCCCCTTAAGGGATAACGGGTGCAAAGAGACATGGCTTCCTTTTAATCAGTGTGAATTGGGATCAGTGGCATAGGGAAAGATGTCGAGGAAGGAGGGCCCTTTGTGAATTTTGATGTGGTGGCACCCCATTGCTGGTGAAGATGGGTCCACGATGCTGCACTGGCATTCAGCAGCACTCCTGCAACTAAGGGGTTAAACCCCAGTGCTGGAAGATGCACAGAGGAGGCAGGGACCAGAGCAGTCAGCTGCACATCACAGTGGCTGCACCTCTCCGTCCCCCTCTTATTGTTTCTGGGCATCCTTTCCTATGTAACAAGTCTAACGTTTGCCGTTCTACACAGCCCAGATTTTGGAGCAGTACTCTGTGTCTCTTTTTTTATTCACCCCATCATCAATTGTGAGCTGGGGGAGGGGGGAGAGAGTGAGAGGCTCAGCTCACAGGAGCTGGGGGGTGCTTCTTCTGCATCCTGGTGATGTGTCCCAGCATCTTCACGTTCATTCCTATTGGAGGCATAACAATGCAACGATGCAGAGGTGAATGCATTTGCTGAGGATTTGCAAGGAGGATCAGTGGGTTTTTTTTTCTTGGCTTGGATGTATGCTACCAGCACAGGAACCACAAATGGACCTGCACTTTTATCATAAACTGTACAGGGATATATATTTTCTGGAACATGTTGAGGTTATGCAAAGTCAGTGACTTGTTATCTATTAAAAACACCCCACATGCTACATTTTCTCCTCATTTCATTCAGCGTGCAGGCATTATAGCTGTTCATATGTAAACAGAATTCTACATAGATTATTTTTTGGGGTTTGATTTTTTTTTCTTTTTTTTTTGTGTCTTGGGTGCGCATTGCTTTTTGCTTGATGACCTGCACACACACCCAAAACTAACAGTAGCTTAAGCTTTAGATCAGTTAGAAATAAATGGGATAGGGGGGGGGAACGAAATCTTCTTAAACTGCTTTAATTAATAAGCTTATAGGAGGATCACGAGAGATTGAAAGCAGCTAAGGAAATACATTGGGATTAGTAGGGGAAGTGATTCTACATTACACTGAGGTTTTTTTTTCTTTCTTGGCCACCACTTAATACTTACAAATTAAACATGCTGTTCAGAGGTGAGACTTCATAATAGGTTGGTTGGTAACACACATTGCTTGTCAGATATTCCATCTTCACATGCATTCTCCATGTTCCTTCACTTTACATCCAAAAAGGTGTCATTCTGTTTGGGCAGCCTCTGCAATCAGCGAAACTGTTATATTGGGATTATTATTGGCTGCTTCTTTTATTTCATTCTTATTTTTTTGGTAGTCTTTTCATGCCATTATCAGTGAAAAGGGGCAAAATAATGAATGAACGTATTGCCGAATACAAAAGTATTGCGTTTCTATAGGTAAAAAAGGGTTTGCATTCTCACTTTGTACTGCTATTATTTACAGGTTCTTGAAAAAAAAAATTATATAGAAATTGATTCAAGAGGGATATTGAGGCACATCTATGAACTGAGCTTTGGTTTTGCTTCCCCTTTTGAACACTAACTGTTGATCTGCTTTTTCCCCCTCCCTCACCTTTCTGCAGAAGACGGACAGTTTTTCCTGAAGGTCCTCATTCCTAGCTACGCTGCTGGATCTATCATAGGCAAGGGAGGGCAAACCATCGTCCAGTTGCAGAAGGAGACTGGGGCTACCATCAAGCTGTCCAAATCCAAAGATTTTTACCCAGGTAAGAACCAAACTACTATATATATATTTATTTTAATAGCATTTTATAGCATTCTCTATATACTGCACATGGATAATGACATGTCTTACTAGCAGGTTACATCCAAGTGTCTCTTTCCCTTTGGTATTTTGAGAGTATAAGGAGGGAGTGAGTGCCTATAGTGGGGGGGGGTGTTCTCAATTAGAGGATAGCTGTGGGGGTGGATGCATATGGGAATCACACAAGTTTAGTGGAAGCTTATTTTACTGCAGGGAAATGGATTTCCTTGCTGGTAATAAGAAACTATATTGAGTTTGGATGAAAATGCAGCACAATTAGTAATCTAGTTTCTATATTACTTTGTAGATAAAGATTCATAGCATGTTGTAAAATTCATTCACTCTTACCCGTTCTAGAGATCAAGTTGTAGAATTTTTCCAACATTCTTTTTTTTTTTAGAATATAGGCATGTATGGGCAATTATTTGTATCTTCTGCTTTAAAAAAAAAAACGCTCTTCTAGCATATAGAGGGTTCATAGTTCTGATGAGCTGCTGAAGTCAAGGTGTCACCCTGTAGATTACAGTGAGAAAGGTCAGCCTGCTCATTAGATGCTGTTACTTTCTAGGCTCCTGGGCAGAGCCAGGCAATAAGTCAGTAGGCCGAATTTAAATAGGGAAGAGCCATTTTTTTTCTCGGTCCATGGCTCGAAGACATGTGCAAAACCCTTCAAAAATTTAATTACTGGATCTGTTATTTTAATGTGTTTGAAGATCCTTCTATTGGAAATCCAAATGCACACGTTTTCCTGAGTTCGAAGAAACAAAATGTCTTATCTATATTTCACTTACAGCCCTCGCGCTTTACAACTGGCATCGTGACAATGTTTTACTATTCTAATATCTTCTCTTACTACTGGAAAGTATGCACTACAATTTTAACTTCCTTATCGCCAGCCCTTCACCCAATGTTTACAAGTCTTCCATTATGAAAACTATGAGCAGCTCTTACGTCTCTTAATTTGTGATTTTCTGCTAATGAAATCTGGCTGTGGGTAATTATCCAGGTATTTTTGCCTTCATTTTCACAAGTGCTGCGCTGCTTACTTTTAACCCCCTTAGCTGCAGAAGCCCATCTGGAAATACAGTAATTATGGGGTTTTTTTGTGTGTGCAATATAGACGTCTTTGTTAACTTGTCAATCCATCGTATGCAAAATGAACCTCCTGTTGGCACGGTATTCTGGGTCATTTGTTGCACTGTTTTATCTATGGCAGGTTGAAGATTAGCTAGGTTCCCAAAATATATATATATATATATATATATAATATATATATATTAGCAACATACCTTTTACATTAACAGACTCCACTATGGAGGGATTTTTGCAGAGCAGGGATTATTTGCAGAAGAAAAACATAGTTATCAAAACACTGGCTAAAACTGCATTAAATAAAATAAGGGGGGTATAATAAGGTTTATCTATTTGGCAGGCAACTGCTCAGTCAAATTGAATTTGCTGTTTAACAGCTGAAAATGAAATAGCATTTTGTACATTATACATGAGGTTGCCCATCAGATGTACTGAGCTATTGGAGGAAGCTGGAATTTACACAAGATAGCCTAAATTGCTAATTGAAAGGCTTTTTTATTGAGCTAATGCTGTTTAGTTCTGGAGAGGGTACTGAATCCTGACACATTTCAGCATCTCTGTGCTGCTTACTAAGGCTCAGATGAGCACTCATGCCTGTATTCTTTACCTAAATCAAACATATACCTAAATATATATATATATATATATATACAGTACATACCTATAGGTTCTGTTAAATTTTTAATCAAAAAACGGTTTACATTTTTATATTTAAAGGCACTCGGTAGCCGGCGTGAGGTAGCCCAGCCCTTGTCAGTTAAGAAAAAAAAAACAACTGGCAGATTATTAATTTCATGGTTTTCTGATGGTGTGTGCGCTCGCTCTACAACGTGTAAACACTTGACGCATCAATATACAAACCTTAATGAGCAGGAGGCATTTGCCATGTCTTAAGCTTTGGGGCCTAATGTAAAGTAGCAATCGGATCCATTGTACTAACAGTTTTCAATCCATTTTATTTATTTTTTTACTGTTATAGTCTAATGGGTGGGCTTTTTTTTAAGGATTGGGGACACAAAGTATTAGCACAATTAAATCTTATGCTAAAGAGCATAGTCTCAGTAATCAGGTAAGGGCTAAAAACTAAACAATACCATATAAATTCTCCAAAATCCAAGACTCTTTTGACACTTGTTTCCGTTAAATGAAACAACAATTTAACACTGTTAATACTTTGATGTAGTGCGTACTTTAATTTAGCACTAGCATTTAATTTTCAGAATTTGAAAGAATTTTTCATGAAAATGAAAGAATTTCCGGGGGGCTTAAAACGAACTATCGCCACTGCATAGTGCACAGCAATTACTTGTAGGGGTGAAGGGGTGGAATGACAGTATGCTAAAGTAATCATGGTGTACTTAGTTTTGAGGTGACACAGGCTTAATATTTCAATGCACAGCTAATGATAATTCATACAAGTAGTTCTAAAGTGCAATAATATTTCCTGTATATATAAGAGGCCCCTACATTCATATAGCGAAGGCTTAGAGAACTTTATTATTTTTTTTTTTTAATAAATACATGCTTGTTTTTTGATTTAGTTGCACCAAATACCATCCTGTACAGCGAAAGAATATTTAAATAAAATATATAGTCATTTTGGGAACTAGGCGTTCTGTGGACAGCAGTGAAAATCATTTTTTCTTGCATCAAGAAGCGGAATAAAATGTTAAAATTGTTAAAATACTTCAAGTAAATTAGTTCACGTCAGCTTAAAAAACAATTCAAAATGTAAATATTTTAATTCCCCTAATTAACTAATGTATGTTTTGATCCCACTTGGTTAATGTGTGTACACATGCAGCAGTCTGTGTGAATTAGAATGGACGCTGGGAGCAATGCTGTTGCAGATGCTGAAATGAAATGATGTCAGTATATCCATCTCTTTACGCTGACAGCTGGCTAAGGGTTTTCTGCTTTAATTTGACGCCATTGGGTTATTCAGAATTTCTCAGCAGCGCTTTGCTTTAAGATTGTATATGCAATTGCCAGCTCTAGTGTGGAAGGTCAAGCTGGTTTAAATTGAAAACTGTTCTTCCATTTTTCTTATAGCGTCTCAGTGTATGTATAGTATGGTATATGCGTGGAAAATAGAAGACAAAATATCTGCCCTACAATGAGCCCATGGTCAGCTGTCAGAGGCATTATTATTATTAGCAGGTGTCTGACAAAGAAGAGGTTAACAGATTAAATATTTCTTTTAAAGATTAAATATTCCTTTTACAAGACCCACCTACTGGTCATTTCTGTGTAGTAATGTTTCATGCTTTTTAACATCTGCCCCCAAAATGTGTTTATGCATTTATATGGGTTGTGTAGGAAAGATTATAAAGACATGTCATTTTTATTCTGCACAGAAACAACATGACCATTTTCATTATTTTATTGTATACATTTTTCAAAAGATCGCTGTTTCATAACGTAAGGTTAAGCCTCATGAACAATCGTTTCCTGCACTACAGTTTGCAGTCGTGTAGCTTGCACCATTGAAAACAAGGAATCCAATTTTAAGCCTACTACCAGCAACACGTGCATATCATTCATGGGGCTTAGCCCAAAACAGGATATCATCAGAATAAAGGCCACTGTTTGAATGAAGACCTGTTGATTTAATGGAAGTGGAGGTATGGGATCTGTTGTCAGGAAACCCGCTTTCCAGAAAGCTCTGATTTAAGGGAAGGCATCTCCTATGGACTCCATTTATTCAAATAATCCAAATTTTTAAAAATGATTTCCTTTTTCTCTGTAATAATAAAACAGTACCTTGTACTTGATCCCAACTAAGATCTAATTAATGTTCATTTGAGGCAAAACCAACCTGCTGTGTTTATGTAATGTTTAAATAATTTTCAAGTAGACTTAAGGTATGGAGATCCAAATTACAGAAATATCCGTTATTCGGGAAAATCCCAGGTCCCGAGCATTCTGGATATCATGTCCCATGCCTGTATTAAGTTCAGTGCAACTTCACAGCAAATATCTATGTTTTATTTTGACTTTACCTCAGCTTGGGCAGTGAATATATTACATAGCATTTTATAGTACGCAAGGATCTCCTGCTATAGTATTAGTTGTCACTGCAAGGCAATTAAGATTTCAGTAAATATGATTCTTCATATCTTCGTTTAAAGAAATAGTTTCAGAATGCGGATGGGTCTTTTCCCTCCATATGTCTGCAGGATTATGTAGATTCCATCTGAGGCTCTTTGTCAGAGTTCCAGACCAGCTCTCATTATACTGCCTTGTTATAATGCACCTGTTTGTCTAATGGAAGATGTCTTACATTCGCTACATATGGCATATTTGACATAAAAGCCATATTAACGGATGCCATTTTATTAGAATAACATATATATATGCTATCAGGGGCAATCACCCACCAAAATTGACCCGCCTTATAATTCCCAAGATAATTATCTGATTCGGGGTGATTCCATAGGGCTATGTACACCACTTTAAAATAATCTTTCGTTCTCTATAGCCTATGGATTTATCAATCAATCCCGAACAGTGACAAGTCACCATATGTACCTGGCTGCTGAAGGATTACGCATTAATACACATTCGTACTGTTGCGGAATATTGAGTGCCTGCATAGGTGGCGCTCGAGATTTTTATAAATAATTTTTTTTGCATAGCTGGAAATGATATCAGTTTCTGAGGCACCTTGGTCTCTAAAGTCCTACAGCTTTGTACAAGTATGAGGTCCGTTATTTGGAATGCTCAGGACATAGGGGTTCTCAAGATAAGGGGTCTTGCCTTAATTTGGGGCACCGTGCCTTAAAGCTACTGAAACATTTAAACATTCAGTAGCATCAATATGGATTTATGCTAGTTGGTTATGGGTACTGCAGGTTTGTAATGGGCACCGCTGTAAGTTTGGCCATGTTGACCTTTAGGCACGAGTGTTGTATTACAGTTGTGTTATGATGCTTGACCCTATAGAGGGGGCTCATTCTATATAAAAAAAGGTATGCAATCATTTTATGATTTATACAGAACAGCTATTTATTTCCCTGGTCAAAAGGGAGTCTTAATTCAGCAATACCTAGGGGGATAGGTTAACAGGTTTGAAATCCTTGATAGTTATCTATTTATACATTTATATAAAGTATTTCTTTTTTCGAAGGAATTTCAGTCTGGGTCTTATCTGTTGATATGTAGCAACCGCAAAAAAAAAGAAAACATCTCACATAGCTCTTAATTTTCACACTACTGTAATTTTCATCACAAGTTCCCAAAACTGCCATTTTTTTCAATGGGAAATAGAAAAGAGCAACTTTTTGAAAAAAATATTTTACGGTGAAAGGAACAATGATGACTGCAACGAGAGGTTTGTAGGGTTTATTTTGGGGCAACACTTTGTACTGCTAAAGCAAGTGCATATTGTGTATTCCTTGCTCAAACACCATAGAAATGCTAGCTGTGCAAGGAATTAGGAGATCACTATTATCTCCCTTTACGCTGCAGATCAGTGGGAATTTGACTTCCAGCCTGCTTTTCTGTGCGCATGTTAGAAAGAGTTTGTTTCCTTTGCAGTGATTTATGTCCAGACTGGATTCTGTTTATTTGTCAGGGAATTATATGAAGTAAATTGTGGTTTGAAAGCTCAAGATGACCTCAGAGAAAAGCTGTTAAGGATGGCTTCATTTTACAAGTGCCTCTTCTAATGCCTGACACGTGAAAGCATCCCACTACTACAGGCTTCCTATTTGTTTTCTGTACAGGTATGGGATCTATTAGAGAGAAAAGCTCCATAATATGACATTAGCATTTTCTATAGTGTCTTGTTTAAACAAACACTTCTTTATTTTTTTAGGATTTCCTTTTTCTCTGTAATAATAAAACAGTACTTTATACTTGATGGTAATTAAGCTGCACAAATACTTATTGGGTGATCCACTTAATGGAAAGACAACAGGTCCAAAGCATTCCAGACCCCGTACCTGTATTTAACATCCATTTTGGGATGGCTTTTGATACAAATCCAAACTGATCATCACAAAATATCAATGTTTTTGTGTTTGACGTCTCTGCTGTTGATTTTCACTTTAGGTTGGAACTACAGACAGCAATGATTACCCTAATCTCTCCTGCATACATGAAATTCAACCCTCAATCTTCTGAATCCTGATGTGGGGGGGGGGGTTCTGCCAATGACCTACAATAAATTAAAGGAATGCTGAAAAATGCAATGGTGAAAAGTATGTCATATTTTGGCTACCTTTTGCTGCCTGCTGTCTAAGCTGTGTAATTCATATTGTTTTGTCTGTGGTTTACGCAGTTCATGAAAGTGCATCTTATACTTCTTAGTATCCTTTATTCCTAGTATCTATTGCCTAGCTGAGAAATATAGTAAATATATAGTGAAAAAAGTTCCCCCTCTTGTAAAATATAAGGATATTATAAGTTACCGAGGAGTTTCATGACCATATAAAAGCACGAGGCCGAAGGCCGAGTGCTTTTATACAGGTCATGGAACTCCGAGGTAACTTGTAATATCCTCATATTTTGCAACTGGGGGTACTTTATTTATTATAATACACACGTTTCAGTAAATCATGTGAAAGAAATGACATCAGAACTCACCGTTTATAACTGATGACATCAGAACTCACCGTTTATAAGGATATAATTTACAGGATATTAATGGCTTTTGTGTATTATATAGTAATATATTGCACCAACAAATTCTGCATTGCTATACAGAGTTTATACATCTATCACATCAGTCCCAGTTGGAAGTGGAGCGTACAATCTAAGGTCCCTGTCACAATCCCACACACTATGGCTAACTTTATGAGGAGCCAATCAGCATGTCTGTATGTTTTTATAGTGTAGGAGACCTGGGGTAGCTGAAGGAGATCCGCAGAAGTACGGGGGAGAATATGCAAGCTTCTTGCATATAGTGGCCTGGCTGGAATTGAACTTAGGATGCCACTCCTCCAACACAGCAATGCTAACCATTGCACTAATGTTCTGCATTGCAACAGAGAACCACCATCGTTTATTGGTGCACCTAGGATTGTTAGACTATAACAGCATTCCCCTGACAGTAGAAGCCTGGGAATTATAGTCCAGCAACATCTGGAGGGCTAAAGGCTCTTTTGGGCAAGGCTCCCTGGTCTATTCTAGTTTCACTTTTGTTTGCTTTATCATTTCCCATACATTACTATGCTCTGTTAATAAATCATACTAATAATAACAACGAACTAACCCTACAGTGTATATGAACTTTGCCCAAACTTTATTGCAAAACCGTAACTTATTTAACCTTTGAATTCCAGTTCAAACATGAGTCCCACTTGGGTGAGAATGGTAAAATATTTAGTAGCATAATAACACAGCAACACAAAGGCAAGGTAAAAAATTGTGGACATATGTTTGAAGCGCTGCTTGTTTTTAATTCTGATGTCATTCTGAGTAGAGGGTAAGGTTTAGCCCTGGCCAATGGGCATGCTGCTCAGGTCAGCTCTAACTGACAGATGGTGTGCCTATCTCAGTGCACACAAGTAGTTCTTGATCCCTGTTATGGCCAGCATATTGGAAAGCACAAAAAAGATACAGCTACAGAATAAAAAATAGGGTCCCAAACTGGGGGGATGTACCCAAGAGAGCCATAGTTCACCCAATCCAAAGACCAGTTCAGAAAAGCTTTAGGATTTGTACTTTGGAAACAAAAGCAGGGAAATTGTTTAATAAACTTTAACTATGTCCTATTCTTAGCAATTGTTCACTGTTTATGTTTTATAGTTTTTGAATTAATTACCTTCCTCTTCTGCCTTTTTCCAGCTTTCAAATGGGGGGACCCCGGGCAGCCAAACATCTATTGCTGTGCGAGGCTGCAATTTTATTGTTATTGTTACTCTTTATTACTTCTCTTTCTATTCAGGCCCTCTCCTTTTTCATCTTCCAGTCCAGTTCCAGACCAAATAGCTGCTGAGAGTCTAAAGGGAACAAAAAGCCAAATACATAAAAACAACAAAACGATTTACATCATACTAAAAAGTTAATTCAAAGATCAACTACCCCTTTAATGATATCTTCAGATACACTAAGAAATGTGAAACCTCAGGACTCAAGTGACATTGTAATAAAAATGTAGATCCAAGGGAGTGGTAATTCCTTTAGTTATATAAAATCGAATAATGATATTTAGACGATGTTCCCAAAATACCTGGATCAGAATCTTACATGTATGCATTCCCCCTAAAGAAACAAGACCTGAGCAATTGCCTGGTGAGTGCCTAGTGCCACAGTGTAACCATCACTTATGTGACATGTGCCTAGCAGTTCCAGCAATAAATCACACAGCAGCAGATCAATAAGGTGCTTCAATAAAGCAGAGAGAGAGAGGGGGAGCTGGGAGTCAGGAGAGAACGAGAAAGGGAATGGCATTGTGTATATAGTTGGTGGTAGAATAAAGTATTTATTTACAAAAATAAGATTTTCCCAGTAAAAAGAGTAACAGATATGTTAAAAGGGCGAGACAAAGCAAATCGCCTTAATGATACCAAATTTTCTGTTTTTTTTATTTGCCACTGCTCCCCATCGTATCTTTTCATGAAGTCTAATTTGCCTTTATCTTAGCAGGAGCTGGGTGCAAATGCTCTGGGCTCATCTGTCAGTAACAGCTCTCCTGTTGCAGCACAGACTACTTAGTACTTTTCCTGTAACTTGTTACAGATCCCACTGGAAGTAAATATGGGTCAGCATAATATTGCAGGTAATTGGGTGGGGGTCCATGGAGGGAACATAACCGCACAAATCTCTAGTTTCACTGCAGCTGCCATTGGGCTTAATTATTCTGACCTACGGGGCAAGGAAAGCAGAACTGAATAGATTGGGAGAGCAGCAGATGCTTTCTGTGCCGCCTTCCTCGTCTCCACTATCCGCATTGCAATTACATCATGCCAAATTTACATACGTACATGCCTGCCTGCAGATCTTGCACTCCCACAGGCAGGCTTCCTTAGTTCCTTATGGTGTCTAACAAATACCAGGTGTCAGGATTTTCCCACGGAACAGGATGACATACATTTTATGGTTTTAATTTAAGTAAAATCACGCTGTGCTAATTCTTCTCTGAAATGCTAAATAATCGAGGCCTGTTCGGCACACACGCTAGTGGAAAAAAAACGAGCTGTACAATATATAATAAAGAATTTATACTCCGACACACAAGCGAACCCCACCTTTTTAATCCCTGCAGTCCGCTTGTTGGCGTATATACCTGCTCTGTCACTTACTGTAATGTACACTTTTGTGAAACTGTGTCACATGAAATCAATACTTGCTCATTATCTTTAAAGAATGCAGGATTTATTGTGTCTCTTTGATGCGTGATAATGAGGAACCAGTACTGGGATGGGCCCTATAAATAGGATTAATCTCCTATTGCCATAGCCACTCCTAGCATATCTAGCTGTGCAGAATTGGACTATTAAAGAAAATAGGGGCCACTTTTCACACAATATACTCCCGGACAGCAGATTGTATCCATAGTGGTTATAAGTTATAAGTTGCACATATTAGTTGGCATTTAAAGTGGTAGAATATCGTCTGACTTTTGATAACAAGCTTACCGCTTTTTTGGACATGCATATACTGCATAAGTGAGCCTGTAGGCAGCGATGATGAATCACTTATTTTGGAATACATTCCCGAAATAAATTAATACTTCTGCAATGGTAACCGAAAGGAAGCAGAACACATGACTGCCGAACCCAAAGGTGTGCAAACTAGCATTGTGAAGATTTGGCTGAATCCAAATGAAGTTGCACATACAGTATGTGCCCTAAAGCCAATAAAGTGGTTTACTGGATCCAAGTGGCAAATGACCATGTGACATATTGGCTACAATTAAAGAGGAAGAAAGGGGTTGTCACCCCAAATTGTCATTCACATTATATCCAGATAATATTATATCCGTTTATATCCAGATAACTGATAAATTGGCTCCAGACATGCAAAATCTACAATAACCAAAACGCATCACGTGATTAGATTGAATTAACTCTATACACATTGCTATGATAGCTTTATTATAGGCACCAAGCATTATGTTTTGAGAGACATTAAACCAACAATTAACCATTCTAATATGAATATAAAAGATCCCTGGTTCTAACATTTGCACACACAAGATTGCATTTGGCTTTTGGGCCAAAATACAATCTTATAGACGTTGTTAATCAACAAGAGATTGGTCCTCTCTGGTCTAGATTGTTTAATTCATCCCATAATCTGGTGGGTCTGCATTGTGTTACTATAAGCAGTGCTAAATATTATGGCTGAGAAATTATATAATGGATCATGGACATATCTTTTCATGAATGGAGAGATATGAAAGCTGGTGTGGGTAATGAATGCGTTGCTCTGCAGTCACCTTTACTTTGAACTGATCTCTCAGCCTGAAACTGAGAAGTCATGCTGTGTAGTTGTATGGTCTTGGAGTTAAAAGGTAGTCTGTGGTACTTGAAGCCTTGCCATGATTAAGGGAAAGTTAAACCCCCATTGGAAGTGAGAATATTCAAGTAATCTAGCAGTTTGGGTCTCTCAGAGGGTGAGTTACCACCTAAGTATTTGCTCAGTCACGTGCCAACAAGGAGAGACATTCTGTGAATGCCCTCCCAATGTCTTGGAGTCTTTGCTGCTGGAGTTCCAAAAACTGCGTGGGAGAGAGGCAGCAACATCAGATAGAATGTCTTAGCTGGCACAGTCTCTCTTCAACCATTCGGCCTTTTAATGTAACTATCGGTGGCTGCAAATTTCAGTGGCTCACTACTACGTATGGCTTTTTAAATATGCCCTTCTTCCATCTCTGTCCCTTTATCTCCTGCTGAAAAAGTCTTGTCTAAATTACCAATTAAAAAAAAAATAAGGATATGGTCTATCCAGTTAAGGACAGTTGAATCAATTACCAAGTCTTTTAGGATGGTCTTTAAGGCCAGGAGTTAAACACCTTATCACGCTAACATCATATGCTCCATATGGCCTGCATCATCCTTTCCTTTTTCTCCTAACGGCCCTTTTGACCTTTCTCTTGTCTTTATGAAATAACTTTACTATAGCTGCTTCTCTTTAATTCTCCCCTGCTCTCCTGTAATTGCTTCTGACTGAATGACAACTGATTTAGGAGCAGAAGGCTCAGTTGTGGATTTGGTGCTGATTTATATATATATATATATATATATATATGTATATATTTCTGTGTGACTCTGGTGTCTCTGGGTGTAGAGGCATTACGTGCATGAGGTCTAGTTTCCTCAGGAAGCCTGATGATGGGTGGACCCATGCTTTTGTATCTTTGTTTGGAAGGTGTGGGCTCCAACGTTGACTGTGAGAGAGTAATTTCTGGATTTTGGTACAAAGGATAAGGGGGGGGGGCATAAGGGGTAGCTGGGGGATGGAGGGGGGTGAGGTACAGTGAACAGCTGAAGTGACAGCGAGCACCAGCTGGGGGATCTGAAATCAAAATAAGCCGTGTGTGTATTGTATTAATGTGTTGCCAGAATGCACAATAGCGACTGCGGATCAAGGTCAGATTGTCAGTATTGTAGTGAACAGCCCTTCACAACCCTTACTTAGTGCTAGTGCACATTGCCTCTAATCTGTAGCATGAGTAGGAAAATTAATGATAGAACTGTAAGTATTTCTCCTAAGGTGCAGTGCTTTATGCTACATGCTCATTACTGTGTGTAGACACATGTTATATCCTCCTCACACGCAGTTTCAGTAGTCTTTCCTTGCATTGTGCAGCGTACTCCCTCCAGGCAGTGTAAGTACTTCGGTTGTCACTTTACCCTCCCCAAAGCTGACCCGTAGAATTCCCATCTAGTGTGGCTGATTAGCAGTTAAATTACTGTAGAAGCAGGTTGCACTGTGTCTTTGCATCTTCTCAATTGCTGATCAGCTTCTTTATATGTGGAATTTATACATCTGATTTTAAAGAGGTCGAGTTGACAACACTAATATTGTATGTACTCTGTACAACCGACATACAGTAACTAGTGGCCAAAGCACCCAAAAATATATGAAGAATTGGATTTTTACATTAATGCTATAGTCTCTTTTCCGGTATCCAGATTGACTACCCATGACATGCACTTCTGCTCATAGATACATTCAGTGTTCCATTGTGGATCATTCCACTCCATTGGTATATTCCTTTTGTACCCAGATACTTCTCTGAGCAATTTATGGCTGATTCATTCAGGATTACTAAAGAGGTTTAGTGCAGTAACACCCCCACCATTAGAAAAGCACATCATTGCTAGAGTCCTCCAACAAACACATGGAATAAAGGCAGGACTTCTTCATTCCATGATGGACAGACGTAGGAGAGTCAATACATCCCCTTCTGAGATGTTACAAAAAATTTATTAATATTCTTGCCATGTACACAGAAAGGGGTATTGCCAAGGGGAAATGCATTTGAATTATGAGAGAACAATGCATCCTGCACAACTTCTAAACATTCTACATCTGATTCATGCAGATCCCTTCCATTTTCCTCCCTGGAGATCTCTTCCTATATTGTTTAGGCATCTTCAAACAGCTCACAAAAACGCTGATGGCCTCTACTTAGAATTAATGGAGTGTTTTTTTGTTTGTTGTTCTAATGATCTGAACAGTGTGTGCATTCCAGAGGAGCCCAAACATCTCAGGCGCTCTTTGGCTTGCATTAAAATCTCAAACACTATTTTAGCATGTGTCCTTTCATATAGACTAATGGAATCATCAGCTGCCGAAGCCTCATTTTAACAAAGCCTTTCTATGATCCGTAAACATGGTGCTTATGGAAATGTAACGGCAAGTGACACATCCACAGGCGGGGACAGCGAGGCCAGACGAGAGACGCACTTGTCTGTTGTTGAGTACAAGAAATGTGGTATATAACTAATGAGGGGAGCTGGGTGTAGGGAGGAGGAAGGGAAATAACCTACTGTCAAATGGAGATGGAATATATGACATACTTTCATCTTGCAGAAATTCTGCACTGAGCAGCAGCTTTCTGTGCAAAATGCATCATGCTGTATCTACCAATTTGCAGCAAAGGTATCTGTCGCATTTTAGAAATGAGCTTCCCACCTTTCAGAAAATCTATGCAGAATCCAACTGACTGGGCTGTTGCTGTCACTTTTACATAGCACAATGTGCATCATTACATGGGCTTTCTTTCACTTTTTTTCCTATCTTCCGCCCCCCTTTTTACCAACCAACAGTCACTTGCTGTGGCGTTAAAAAAACAGTAACACCAATTAATAAAAAAACATTCATTTTAATGCTGTAGTCTGAATAAAACCCTATCGGGTCTGTGGCACACTTAGTGGTTTTTGGCCATTCTACCCACATTGTTCCTCTCTGAAAATGCAGTGTAATGTAAAAAAAAAAGTCTAAGTAATCCCAAAGGACATTTATTGCTCCATATGTGAATGGCATACAAATACACGTTTAGGATCTGTTATCTGGAAAACCGTTATCCAAAATGCTCCACATTACGGATAGGCCATCTCCCATAGACTCCATTATAATCAAATACAGGTGTGGGATCTGTTGTCCGAAAACCCGTTATCCAGAAAGCTCCAAATTATGGAAAGGCTGTTTCCCATAGACTCCATTTTATCCAAACAAATTTTTAAATATGATTTCCTTTAATAATAATAAAACAGTAGCTTGTACTTGATCCCAACTGCGATGTAATTAATCCTTATTGGAAGCAAAAAATCCTAGTGGTTCTGAATCATGTTTAAATGATTTTTTAGTAGACTTAAGGCATGAAGATCCAAATTATGGAAAGGCCCCTTATCTGGAAAACCCCAGGTCCCGAGCATTCTGGATAACAGGTTCCATACCTGTAATTCAAATGTTTAAAAATGATTTCCTTTTTCTCTGTAGTAATAAAACAATAAATTGTACTTGATCCCAACTAAGATATAATTAATCCTCATTGTATGAAAAACAATCCTATTGTGTTTAATTACTGTTTAAGGAATATTTTAGTAGACTTAATATATGGTATAAGGGATCTTCTCCACATTACGAAAAAAGATTGCTGATCTGAAAAAACCCCAGGTCCTGAGTATTCTGAATAACAGGTCCCCAAACTTGTACCACTAGAGACCATTTGACCAAATTCACATAGGCACTATTTTATCACACATAATATATCACACATACTATATTCATACACAGAGGATATGCAACTTCTAGAAACAAAACAAAATATCTATATAAAGTAATAGGTTTTATCTTAGCAAAAGATGTAAAGTTGAGGATGGAGTATTAAAATGACGGTCTTCAAGTTGGCAAGCTGCAAAGGCTAAGAGTGCATTTCACAATAGCTGGAGGGCCTCCAATGATTCACATCTGTGTATTAAACATGAATTTTGATTTTAACATCTGTATTTCCCCCTTGTACAACTCTCAACATCTTTGCTTACAGTGTAGTGTTTAAATGGTTCCAATTTAAGCACATGAGCACAGCGTTGTTAGGCTAATATAGACCATAGTTATTGGTCTTGAAGCACGTGTGCTCCTTAGGGTGCATGCAATAGAAGTTTGGCGCTCTATGGCATTAGATGACATCACAGTTCTAAAATACTCATTTCATTGTTTCCAGATTTGATGTGGCTTTATAAACTGTAATGCTGGACACATTAAAGGGGAAGTTCACCTACATTATAAAAAATTTTAGCATGTGATATAAAATGGTCTGTGTAGGTAGATAATTGACTATGCAGAAAAATGCAAACATAAACATAACTTAGATAATAAGACCACCCTTAACAGGTTGTGGGAACCCAGTGACATGGCATTTTAGAGGGAAGGAGAGAGAGAGAGGCAGAATACATATATAAAAGAAATAATTTAAGATTACACTTAATGAGGTAATTGTAGTATTTCATATTAATTAGAAAACGCACAAAACAGTCATTTTGCTTTCAACTGTCTACACCAAGCAAGAATATTCTTAATTGAACATTCCCTTTAAGAATGCTTTTTGTAATTGCAGACAGTTGCAAACAATGATCTTTCTCTATTAAAGGAGAAATTGATAAAACATTGGAATGTTTTAGTGCAATGTCTTGTAACAGACTATTAGCTGACTACTAAAGGCTAAAAATAGGTCTCATTGTGTACTCCAGGGCATGTCACACACATCACAATTGTAATGCAGACAGTTCCTATAGGAGACATTTAAAGGTATTTTTTAGCGTGCTACAAGTAGTCGTTGCAAGTGCCTTGTGTAGCAAGGAACATCGTGTAATCGAATAGTAGGTTTAGAAATTTGTCCTCGTCTAGTAACCCATAGCAACCAGCTGGAACTGACCAGTTAATGCTAACTTTAGACTGTAGACCAGTCGGCAGCAGGAATCTAAATTAACTGCAATGGGCATTTCAGCAGCGCATATGTTTGGTTTATAAGAATGCCAAAAGAATGCCAATAATGGAAATAATGTTGCTAATTAGGATTCCCTATCTTTATAATGGGGTGGTAGGGCCCAGATTTGCTTTTTAGAGTGTTGTGGATCTAGAGATTCAATATAAATGGCTTGTAGCCTCCAGCATGAACTGTCATTTCAGGATTCCTGCTCTATAGATTTCTGGTGGCAGAGACAGGGTTACGTCTTTCACTCTAAATCCACTGTAAACGGAACATTAAATAAAGGAAGCGGTTTGGGAAGGAAACAATCAGGATGCCTGTCTGTCTCAGCCATTGTGGTGTGTGTGGCTCTCTTTAATGGTGGGGTTTTCTGTGTTTGGGGTTGCGGCTGTGTAGCCCACAAAACACATGCAGGGAGCAATGCCAGTTTTTCACTAATTCTCTATAGCATGAATTGTCATGTTATAACTCCCCAGCATGCCACAATAGCCAACATGTTCTGGAATAATGATAGCAGGGATTTAGAAACTTGTAAAAAACATATTTTACATATGCTGTTTTCTTTAGACTTTGCTATACTAACCCATTGGACATAAAAATAACCCAGCTGAGCCTAACACATAGATGAACTATAGTGCTGGTAAGTATACCCCACAACTGCCAGAGGGCTCCCTGCTTTACATACCATTCCTAATTCTACAAAAGTCCCTGCTCCTGTTTAGCAGGGTTGTCTGACCTTGTCCTTCCAAAGATTGCTTCACATTGTACATATAAATCCAGCTGAAATCACACTGAGTTATTATAACATGAGTGTTCTCACACAGGTACAAAAAGTCTCCTATGCATTGATGTCATTTTAATACTACAGGCATGGGATCCATTATGTGGAAACCTGTTATCCAGAAAGCTCAGAATTACGGAAAGGCCGTCTCCCATAGACTCTATTATAATCAAATAATCCAAATTTTTAAAAGTGATTTCCTTTTTCTCTGTAGCAATCAAAAAGTACCTTGTACTTGATCCCAACTAAGATATAATGAATCCTTACTGGAAGCAGATCCATCCTATTGGGTTTATTTAATAATTTTCTAGTAGACCTAAGGCATGAAGATTCAAATTACGGAAAATTGTCCCGAGCATTCTGCACAACAGATCCTGTACTACTTATATGAGTCCCATATGCTGATTTGGTTATACCATCATATGTCATAACAGTAATGACCTGCTGTGCAGTTTTTTCAGCCAGCAGAGAAAAGGTAGATACTGGTGAGAACCTCAAGGTGGATTTTAGACAGAAAATACACACTTGAAAAGGGCAGTTTCAGCATGTAAAAGCTTTTTCCGCAACAGCAGATAAAATGCGCTATTATTATCATAAACTTGTATTTGTAAAGTGCCAACATATTTGACAGCACTGAACAATAAGTGAGTGTGTACATTGGACATACAATCTAAAAACAATCTAAAAGCATGGTATGCATTACCCTAAAAGTGTCCATACACTGCCAGATCCTCTTGTTTGACAAGGTCACCAAACCAGCAGATCTGGGCCCAATTTGGCTAAACAGGTGCAGGGCCAAATTATACACTGGGTCTATGGAGGCTCATTTTATGAGGTCTTAATCATCAAGCTGATGCGGCCCTCGTTCGATAGGACTTTCAAACCTGCCTGACTGATTTCTGGCCTATTTTCCATACATGGGTCAATAAGCCCCCTACTTGGTCTGGAGAGACAGAGTTAGCAGATTGTATTGACCCATGTATGACCACCTTGAATTTGTAGTGCATCCAAAGCCTGCAGCAGAGATGTCAGCGAACTCGCTGTCATTAGAGAGAAAGTGATCCACTCTGAGAATTGTTCAGTATAAAAATAAAAACTGGGTAAATAGATAGACTGTGCAAAATAAAAAATGTGTTCAAGACAGTTAGTTAGTCAAAAATGTAATGTATAAAGTCTAGAGTGACTGGATGTCTAACATAATAGCCAGAACACTACTTCCTGCTTTTCAGCTCTCTTGGTTTCCACTGATTGGTTACCAGGCAGTACCCAATCAATGACTTGAGGAGCATGACTGTTTGCTTTTGAATCTGAGCTGCATGCTGAGGATCAATTGCAAACTCATTGAATAGTTATGTCCCATGTGGTCCTCCTTCAAGTCGCTGACTGAGAGTTGGAGAGCTGAAAAGCAGGAAGTTGTGTTCTGTTATGTGAGACATCCACTCACTCCAACCTTTATACATTACATTTTTCCCTGAGTAACTGTATTAGAAACATTTCTTATTTTGCACAGCCTATCTATTTACCCAGTTTTTATTTTTACACTGAACTGTTCCTTTACATACCTCCCAATTGTCCCATTTTTAGAGGGACAGTCCCTCTTTTGACAGCTCGACCCGCAGTCCCTCTTTTGTACTGGAAAGTCCAGTTTTTCTCTGCACTGAACAGCCAGAAAAAGAAACAAAGTTTCTAACTTAATTGGCTTTTGGCAGAGAGCCCAGAACAGTTTTGTAACAATTTCAAGATAAGCAAATAAGTAATTTTAACAATATAAGATAACAGGTCCCTTGGGAGAAGTTTCACAGCTTTAAAGGGCAATTCTCCTTCATTAGCAAAACTGTATTAACTGAAAAAAAAACAGAAATATGTTCCAACTTTCATAACCTGCTAAATTTAGTAAAATGAACATGGTAATTAGGTGGTGTGGCCACAAAAATGGGTGTGGTTAAAAAAAATTACCCCACTACGAGCACCAACTTTTTTGTCCCTCTTTTTATTTCCAAAATTTTGGGAGATATACCTTTAAGACCAAATTTAATGTTCCCAGACTGAAGAGCAATTCAGTTTAAAACAAAAAAAATACAGGACTGGCTCCTAATTAATATCCTAATGACATTGTTGACATCTCTGCAGTGAATAATGGAGAGCGTAGTAGTGCCCATAACACCCAAACAATATTTAGCTTTGATCATGCAAACGAAGTAAAGCTAATGAGAGAAAAACTCTGCTCCGTTGCCAAGGGTTTCTGTTCATGAGTCAAATTTACACCTGTTTTGTGAATTTCCCCTAGAGCTTCGATCTCACTACGACATGCAGCCTGCTAATGGCAAGAATAATGTCAGCAGCCTATTAGCACATGCACAGGGCTTGTTACAATGTCATTCATTTATTAAACAGATAGCATTGGGCGCAAAACTTTTGCCTTTAATTGCATTGTTTTTAACCGGTGTCTTAATTGGATTCTCCAGCACGCAGCGTTGTCAGAAGTGCCTTTTGCGGTCTTGTTTTAAATCCGCGCCACCGCGATGCATCTGTGGTTTTGTTTCAGCCGCAGATTCTAACTTCTTCCTTGGGTTGCCTTAATATAAACTGCCACACAGGCTCCCATTTGATGTTTGGCTGGGAAGCCTGGCACTGTGTACAGGACTTGTTAATTTAAGATTGCTAGCGATGTAGTAGTAATTGCTCAATTAGCTCAAAGTTTATTTTTTCCTTGGCTCATTGGAGACTAGAAATAAAAAAAAGCCCACCAACACTTTGCGCAATGCTGTTAATTAGCTCTTCGTTGAGCCAACTGCTCATTTTGCAAAGGGATGGGAAAGGTGGTAAATATTGGGCTTTCCCACCAGAGTAATCCCCCTGTAGCCTGGCCAGTGCCTGCATGCAGCCTGACTATATCATGTAGATCAAATGATTGTGCCGAGGGAGAGAAATGTGTTTGCAGCTTGTTCACTGCACGGCTACATTATTTTTTTCTGGGATTTAGTTCCTTCTCTCAAACCCTCGCTCATTCCAGTGTCGAAACTCCATCTGCCATGTGACAAATCAAATGTTTGGTTTTGACACAATAATGAATAAATACACACAAACCTCACAGCCCTGCCAATAATTACTGTTTCATCTGATTCTGTGTCGGATGCTTATAGCCATTTTGCTTGCTAATTAAGAGCAGTGCAATTAAGAGCAGAGCTGTGATTGCTGGGAGAAATGCGAAGTGGTACAATGTACAGTAGCCGTGAGTATCTCGCACTGATTTTTATGTATCAAGTTAAAGTGGAGGTGTCGTTTTTAACAGCAGCTGTTGTGAACTACAACTCCCAGAATTCTTTGATAGGAAAGCGCTGAAGAGCTCTAATTCAGATACCTGTTTCCCGTGTATGTAGTTTGGATAAGATTAACCTGTTCAACTGAAATGTGATTTGGAACTCGAATGTCAGGAAGGCGATTAACATCTCCAAATGGCTCAACAGACCTCTGCCATTGACTTGTAAAGGTTTAGGCGGAGAATATTCGAATTAGGACTGTTGCATGGTCGAGTTGTGATCAATCTCACATTCAAATTTACGTTCGAATGTGTGAATTATGACTCTTGAAAATTTGAATTTACTATTTGACCCTTGATAAATCTGCCCCTAAGAGCTGAATCATCAGATATACAAGTAGAAATATTAGAGTTCTACCTCTATCTGACAATTCAGCAGTAAACTCTGGTCAATGTTCGGAATGCCGTCAAAGGCACCCAATGAAAATTTAACGACTTGGCTGATATCCAAGTCTTTTGCCGATTACATTTGGCTCACCTTAAGTTGCATCCTATATAATAAAGTTGAAGTGTCTCTGCGTCCAGTCCCTGTGTCCATGGGATTGCGCTACTGCGCATGTGCCCCACGGACCGTCTCTGGCGAATTTTTTTTAGACTATAACAATTCTGTTTTTATAAATGTTTGACTACATATGTTCTAGCGCCCGTTAATTTAACGGGCTTAATGTCTAGTTTATTATAACTCGCCCAAGATGCCCCAATATGGACACAAAGTAGCAGATTGCAAATTGCTCCCAAGTTGCAATGGAACACAACAGTATTACCATTTAATTCTTTTGGCACAAGCTGGTAGCATCTATTGAACCAACTTGTTAGTGAAACCCAAGCATTTTCTCCAAGTCCAGGCTGGTATTAATTCCATAGTTCCTTCGTGTCAAAGAATTCTCTTGTAGCATTCAGAGGAGGCTGGATGGGTGCTTCGGTGCTCCCCACTTTGTATCCGTTATCTCGATTTGCACATTGTGCCTATGAACATTCACCATGGAACTGCCTGATTATATTATCAGAATTATAAGAATTTTAGTTCTAAGCAAATGTGTGTATAGTTTTGGGGGGGAAATGTCAATTCAGGAATGGGTTTGTATCTTTTACTGGATACAGTGGTGATGTGTGTTTGTGTCACTGTCACAAAACATTTATCCCTGAGTTGCTGTAAAGGCCACATTGGTCATAATAGGGTTCAGCAGCTGCAGCTCTGTCATGGTAATGAGGGACTGGAGAAGAGTTCCGGGGCCATTATACACAGCTTTATGTTTGCAAGCTACACACAGATGTTTTATTGGACTGTAAAAGAATATTGTGTATCTATCCTGTCTCCTGGTGGGATTCACATTGTGTGGAGGGGCGGGGTTAAAGAAAGATGCACCTCCTCCCAGCATGCACAATCACACCCCTAGTTCTGTAGTTCAGTCATAGACTGATACAGTATAGGAATGCTGAGCTTTTGCCTACATATAAGCCTGATCCAGGGATAAGTATGCTGCATTAGCTTACAATGCCTATCATCCTCAGCTAGCTACATTTAATAGCAGCAAAGCAGTAAACTGCTATCAAATGGCTGATTGACGATGATGATGGGAGTTGGAAGGCTGATGCAGCTGTTACTAGCTTGCCTGGCCATTCTGTGACTGGTTGGTTAAAGAAATATTACTCTCCTTCAGGTAAAGCTTTGAATAAAGTGTTATGGCACGTGGGAGCTAATTACCAGCACGGGAAATGTTGGTGATGAATTGTCCTCCGAGCGCTGACAGGCTGATAGGACGCAGTATGCACACTCAGTATCTCTGGCAGTAACTCACTAAAGAATTATGCTGATTTAATTTCATTTATTTGCTGCAGAAACCTTCCAAGGACATCTTTTTTTGATTAAATTGATCAGGCCGCATGAATATTTATAGGTATTTTTGTAAAAGCCGTGTCACGAAAGCGACCCCCCTCTGCGAATCCCGTATGACATTTCTGGCTCAGCTCAGTCTTGGAATGAGGTCGCTGCAATTATGTGTATCACAAAAGGATTGAATTAAAGAAGCACTTTATGAGATGCTGAGAGGGGGCTATTTCCTCTGAGTGTCACGTGCAGGACCATTTATTCAAATTAGTGCTTTTTGGCTATAAAGTAATTTATTTTTACCACTCTTAAGTGTGATGCATGCCTGTTCTATGGCTATAAACATGTTTTTGGCAAAGAATAATACTTATTGTATTACGAATCATGCAGTATAATGACCTTTATACAATAGTGATCTGTATAGTTGGCTATCTTACTCACCATACATTTGGCCAACCCTTCTGTACCGAAACTTTATCATACAAAAAGCTATACACATTTCTGGTCCCTTTTCCATTGTGCCAACCACCTTTACTTTATTGTGGCAAATTATTGGGGCTTAGAAATGCAGGGCCTCAAAGGACTGAGCAGGACAAGTTGTGCTTTACCCATTCGCATTTTATTCCTCTCCCTCGAGCGATAAATTGCTGCAAATCTCCAAATGTGCCCTTACCCTTAATCCGTGCACACGGAAAAAAAATCATATGACGGGGCAGCGTTCATGTGACAGGCCCCTCCAACAACACCATGCTCCTCCCCCTTTTATTGAAGGAACAGTAATGAAAATATAATGTACTGTTGCCCTGCACTGGTAAAACTGATGTGTTTGCTTCAGAAACTCTGCTATAGTTCATATAAACATGCTGCTGTGTAGCAATGGTGGAAATTGAAAAAGGCTATATGGCACAGGTTAAATAGTGGATAACCGATAACACCATTGTGTTCTACAGAGCTTATCTGCTGTGTAACCCGAGCCTTTTCTCCTTTGAATGGCTGCCCCCATTGCTACACAGCAGCTTATTTATATAAACAATAGTTGTGTTGCTGAAGCCAACACAGCAGTTTTTCCATTGCAAGGCAACAGAGCATTATATTTTTATTACTTTAAAACACTTTAATTTTTTGATGTTACTGTTCCTTTAAGATAACATACCAGACTTAAGGAGATTTTGGGTGGAAAAATTTGTTTATTAACAATTTTACATAAATTACAACCAACATATATCAGATATGTGTAGGAAAATGTAAGCAATTACATTTAAATGATATTTAACAGTGAACTCTTTTGCTGCTGAAGGCTGCAAACAATTATAACCAAGAGTGAGGGACACAACTGTTGTCCCCTAGATGTGTCTTTCCTCCGTAACTCACACAACTTCCACGCAGCTACAAAGCAGTCTGATAAAAGGGGCTAGGATATTTACCCAAATGTTGCTACTTTATACCATAGAAGCACCTTTTCAGCAGTTAGTATCAATGGCAGTGAGAATAATGAAAAAAAAATTCTGATTGGTTGCCCAGTTGAATTCCAAAGTAGTTAAACATACTGCTACTTCAATTCAGATCCAAAGTCACAGTTGCTCCACTCCAGTTCTAAAAGAAGCTCAAACTGAGCTGAATTTCAGGCTATCCCTATGTGATTTATTAGCAGATGAGTCATTCTGGCAGGCCCACCTGCTCTTGTGTGAAGATATAATGGAACAGGGCAGGGCTGGAGTTGCATGGGGTAGATGAAAAAACATAGAGCATAGTGTAAAACTAGATATTTAATAAAAAAGAAGGGCGAGAAATGGGGATACAAAAAGGATTATTTATCAGTTTATCTTGTCTAGTGATGGATGACATTACTTTATATAAGGGCTGCATAACCACATACAGTAGCCCATCACTCTATAATTGGGCTGATGGAGAAGGTGTCCTGTTTACATTGTGACTTCTTGGAAAGGAGCACAGCTGGTATTTTAAGCAAGATTGAAGGGGGCATAAGGATTGAGCACAGTATTTAATTGGACCAGGCGCTGCTTACATGAATGTCTTGACTCTATGACTCCAGGAACTCTGATATATTGATGACAACACTGATATATTGATGCCAACAAGCTATAAAGGCAATGGTTCAATTCAACAATAAGAGCAACTCCATAGTGTGCTACCATGGGCCTGTGCTTTCTGCATGTCACTGTTTGACATGGTATCAACGAGATGCAAAAGCATGCCACCGACAAATTCAGCTTCTATCACTTCAAGCCTCTAAAAAGGTGGCACAGGTAGCAGAAGCCCTGAATCTTTGCCAGCATATTAAAGGAAAACTATACCCCCAAAATGAATTCTTAAGCAACGGATAGTTTATATCAAATTAAGTGGCAAATTGAAGAATCTTACCAAACTGGTGCTGTATATATATTTAAGTAAATATTGCCCTTTTACATCTCTTGCCTTGAGCCACCATTTCATGATGGTCTGTATGCTGCCTCAGAGATCACCTGACCAGAAATACTACAACTATAACTGTAACAAGTGTGGAAGCAAAAGACAGAATTCTGTCTAATTGGCTCCTGTGACCTAACATGTATGGTTAGTTTGTGTGCACCAGGAATCATAAGGGATCATAGGGGGCGGACCTTATTTTTTGAAATGGCAGTTTTCTATCTTGGATTACCCAATGGCACATACTACTAAAAAAGTATATTATTTTGAAAATGATGTAGGTTTTACATATGAGCTGTTTTATGCAATATAATTTTATAAATACCTACATTGTTTGGGGGGTATAGTTTTCCTTTAAGAACTGATAGGAAATGCCCAGCGGGACACATGAATTTATTGCTTTTTTTAAAAGGGAAAGCTCACATTTCCATGGCACACGCCAGGGTCAGTGAGGGTGAACAACAGGAGTATGGCACAACTGTGTGCTTGGAATACCTCCCTCTTTGTAGGCTTTCAAAGAATGGCAATCAGTTTTAACCCATGTGCTACAAATGTAGCCAACTACTAAAAGAACAGTATCACATAAGGGTGTTATTTTGTGTCTCTCTTCCAATGGCCTTGCAGGAGCATAGAACTATATGCATAGACATTGGCCTAACTTGATAACTCTATCCTTTGCCCCTCTGTATAGGATTGTGTGTTGACACATTTTACTGCTGCTTTTTGTGAAAGATTTGGTTCATTTAGGAGGGGGTGAACTCGATGGACGTAGTCGATAGTAACTATGTAAGGTGCCCCCCCCAGAGGTTGGTAGAAGTCACAGACATCCCATGCACATTGACTGGTGCACGTTGTACTTTTTGTGAACTGAACAGTTGCATTTGCATCAGCTACTTTTTCGTAGCAGTTTGGGATGTGGGGAAGGATTGGAAGAAAGGCAAACGGCACTGAAGCAATGCAGGCATGTGATCTCCAAGCATGCCACGGAACCTTTCGAGTGGTCTGTTTTTCCCGATGGGTGTAACCAATAAAGATGTAGAACAGTCCCGTATGTTGTTAGCTCATGCTTGGCACGGCGTGGGAGTGACCTCTTGCACATCGGTCACGCGAGGCTATGCCTTCCCCCCTCCTGCGGACTCCGTACACTGTCTCATCCAGCAGAACGACTGAGCAGCAATGAGAGAAAACAATCAGTGCTAATGTAGAACAGGCAGATGTTTGTACCATTGCATAAGGACTGGCAGATACTTGTCATTCCATAACCCTTTCAGTGCCACGTTCCCAACATAATACCCTATGGCCCGTTACCAACTGGAGATGGATTTGTGTTGCATGAACAATCCTACTGCAGAATCAACAAACCCTATCCCCTGGCACCTTTGCTGAAAAATACACTATCAACTCCCTAGCAGCTTAAGTCTGTTAATGTTGGTGTCACAGTGTTGCAGTGCTGTAGTGAATCCTTCATCATGTTTGCAATGCGCAAGTGTGAACCACTCTAGAGACTTCAGTACTGCATATTTGTTATAGACTCTCTGAGTGCACAACACAAATGCACTGTGGTACTGAAGATGCCATCTCCCTAGCCACATGGTTACAGGTACAGGTGTGGGAGCTGCTATCTAGAATGCTCAGGATCTGGGGTTTTCCGGATAACAGATCTTTCTGTAATTTGGATTGTTATTCCTTAAAGAGATACTGACACCCGAAATTAAACTCTTTTTAATCTATCATAACATTGCTTTACATGCTATTTATAATTTTGCTATAAAAGGATTTGCCTGATGCTTTAACATTGCCTATCTCATCCCCATGTTCCTCTATGAGGGGGCTGCCATATTTGTGCAGCAGTAGTCTATTAGAATTAGAAGCTATAACTGACAGGTTGAGAAGGCACGGTCAGGTTGGCAAAAGTCAGGTTTAGGAACTTCAAATAGTAATTAATTACAAAAGCAGCCCTATCAGATGAGTACGAGCAACGTAACCTATAGGTAACTTTTAATGTACATTTATATTTTGAGGAGTCGTTTTTTAGTGTCAGAATCACTTTCAGTCTACTAGAAAATCATGTAAACATTAATTAAAGCCAATAGGCTGGGTTTGTTTCCAATAAGGATTCATTAGATCTTAGTTTGGATCAAGTACAAGTTACTATTGTATTATTACACAGAAAAGGGGAATCATTATTAAAATGGAGTCTATGGGAGATGGCCATTCCATAATTCGGAGCTTTCTGGATAACGGGTTTTTCAGATAACGGATCCCCTACCATGATCAGGTGCTATCTGGCCTCATATGTCACATGCAAATTCATTTCACAACAGGTGCATGTGCACAAACACAGCCGCCGAATATAAAGAGGCACATTCAACTCTCCTGTGCAAAACAAATAACAGCAGCATTTTGGCAAGTGTGTATCCCCAGGCTGCAGGCAGGGAACTGTTTGTGTCCTATGTAAGACAAGTGCACGGGGCCTGTTCCCTCATTCCCTTGGCTCAGACACTGTTGTTTTCCAGGCCCCTTTCCCAGAATCCACCACCCCAAATCCCTAGTGCCAAAATCTTTGTTTCCTGATCCTATCTCTCTCACTTCATCTGGACAGCCGCTTCCTTCCCCCAGCCCCTCTCTATCTCTCTCTCTCTCTCTGGGCTTTATTTTTCCTCTGTGTTTTGTTTTCAGTTTAGTTCTTTTCCTTCTTTGTGTTTGTTCCTACTCAGACTCTTACACTTCATTACTTTTCTCCATGGATGCCATGACTGAATGTCCTTGAAAAGGCATCTCACCCCCCAGCTGTATTGAGCTATCAGAACAAAAGGCTGAGACAAATGGAAAACTTAACAATATACATACAAAGAGAAGTGTATTTAAAGGAGTTTTACAGGAGAGGGAGCTACTGAAGCAGTTTATTGCCAATAGATTAGCCACAATAGTGCATGCTATAACACTATATGTATTCTGTAGAATGCTTTACCATACCTGTGTAAACAGCTCTAGAAGTTTTCTCTGTTTGTTTAGGATAGCAGCTGCCATATTAGCTTGGTGTGACATCACTTCCTGCCTGAGTCTCTTCCTGCTCTCTCATAGCTCTGGGCTCAGATTGCAGCAGGGAGGGGTGGGGAAGGGAGAGAGGGGCAAACTGAGCATGCTCAAGCCCTAGCCCTGGAGGTTTAAGCTGAAAACAGGAAGTCTGATACAGAAGCCCATGTGTACACAATAGAAGGAAAGAAATGCTGTGTTTCTTTTGACAGAGGACTCAGAGCAGCATTACTTTGAGGGTTTACTGGTGTATTTATATAGGCCTTTCTGATAAAGCTTACTTAATTTTAGATTTCCTTCTCCTTTAAGAAATGCACTTTTGTTATAAAGCTAACTACTGTAGTTTTCTAAGACAGTTTGGCAGTCAGGGTGCTATATAGGCCCATACTTACTGCTTGCCTAAGGCACAGGACAGCCTTGCACCCAATTGCACTGTGGAAGTTTAATGTGGCACAAGGTGCACAAGTCATGGCCCCAGGTACAGCAGGTAAATGCATGGACCCTCAGGGAGTGCATATTTGCACATGTTCCTGTAAATAAGCCCTGTATACATTGTATTTTTTTAAATGTAAATCATTTGTTCTCCTGCTGCCGGGTTAACAGATATCTGGTTGCTGAGGCCCGATTACCCTAGCAACCAGGCAGAAATTGGTTGTTAGAATGGAAAATCAATAGGAAAGGGACTCACCAGGGATATAAGAAAATCTTTATTACTTCAGAACTCACCCATAACTGTTAAGCAGCTTTCCTGTCCTATTTCAGCTATATTTTAAAGGGGCAAAGCTATGTATTAGGGAAACTATTTAGACATAAATACACTAGATGACTATAATTTGAATGAGCTTTTACTTGCGCTTGTAAAACTGGCATTGGTGTATCAACTTTCTGTATGTTACACTCGCTGCTAGAGAGGCATTTGTTTCAACAACAATTATATGAATATAAACCATGTCATAAAAAACTTGTTGTTGCTATGTATTTTACTTACTAACACTGAGCAAACAGCTGGTGTGTGTTTCTACTGTAGTGAAAAGGGTGGAAGAGAATGGTTTGCCTCGAGGGGTCTGTGTTTTGGCTATAATCGTCCCTGCGTGAAGCTGACCTCCTCCAATCCCCGCCCACTCTTGTGTTCGGACTCCATATCCACTTCCCAGCATCCTTCATTCTCATGGGCTCCCAGTTCTGACATCATGTGGAAAGTATGCTCACATCGTATGCTGAGATTACAACTGAAAAAAAAAAAATACTAATCTAGCAGAGGCGCCCACTTGCATCCAGCAGAGCACACTGTCCCAGCCAAAGCAAGTGCACCCAGCTGTTGCTGAACTACAACTCCCAGAATCCTATTATAACCAAAAAGCAGTTCAGCGTTCCAGGAGTTGCAGTTCAGCAGATTCTGGAGAAACACAGTTTGCAGATTCCTGGTCTAAACAAAGGATGATTAGGTTACAGGGAGGCAGCCATATGGGCAGCAGGGGTTATTGCAGAGAAATAGTATGTAAAAGGGGTGGTTCACCTCCAATTCGAAGCAACTTTTCAATTGGTCTTCGTTATTTTTTTTTTTGTTATAGTTTTTTCATTATTTGCCTTTTTCTTCTGACTCTTTCCAGCTTTCAAAGGGGGGTCATTGATCCCCATCTAAAAAAACAAATGCTCTGTAAGGCTTCAAATGGATTGTAATTGCTACTTTTTATTGTTCATCTTTCTGTTCAGTCCTCTCCTATTCATATTGCAGTCTCATATGCAAAGCAGTGCATGGTTGCTCGGGTAGTTTGGATCCTAGCAACCAGATTTCTTAAATAGCAATTGGGAGAACTGCTGAATAAAAAGCTAAATAACTCAAAAACCACAAATAATCAAAAATGAAAACTCACTGCAAATTGTCTCAGAATATCCCTCTCCACTTCATGCTCAAAGTTAATTTAAAGGTGGACAACCCCTTTCAGTAGTGTCAGGGCCAATAAAAAGAGCATATTTAGGTTTATATTGAGCAGTGGTATTGCAGAGATGACTAATATGCAGACCTCCAGTTGATGCTGAACTACATTTCTCATGAGGCCTCATTTACTATATGCAGGGCAGGATGCAAAAAAATACACAAACATCCATGTTTTTTGCAGTTTGCACCCATAGGCGTAGGTCTTTGCATTCTGGGACGAAACATTGGACAACCTCTATCTTGCGCATCAGATAATTCTAGAGCCCTATACTAACTACCTGCCTATTGCTGGAGTTATTTAAAGAGATGTTTAATTGGGCACGAGGACTGCAGAAGCCATAGCCCCAGACCCAGTAGGTAAGTACAAGAGCACTTTTAAATAATGTTCTTGCATTTGTGTCTGGGGCAATGGTATATGGACCCTCTGAAATCTGTTGGGGTGCTGCAAGTTAAACATTGCTGAATTATGAAAGTTTAATGGGCCCCCAGAAGTGAAGGAAACTTCATTGCCAAGGGCCCTCTCAAAATCTGTATCTGTGCAGAATAAAAGCTATATTACTAGAAGAACTGAGATCAGATTTGGAAAAGGTATTTCTCAAAAGAGCTTCATTAGAAGCTGTATTGCTTGTTAATCATTGATACATTGCTTTCCGTAGGTCTGCTCTTTCTATATCAGACACATACTGTATTGACTAGTTCCTCAAGTACAAACGCCTAGTGACATGTCTGTGATCCTTTTCCCACTCACTTACCTGTGCTTCTCACTGTCAGCTTTCCAGCCACTCCTGTAATAATAACTAGAATTTGCTGCTCGCTCACAAATCATGGAAACCAACCAAAAAGTTATTTATAGCTCCCTGCGTCTCCTGGGGACCAGGCCAATTTAGCCTCTCAGTGAAAATAGTTGAGGCGGGAGGGGGTTCTTCTCAAATCTCTGAGCATTTCCCTGAGTATGTAGGCCAGAGGCAGAATGTCGCTCTAATTACAAAGTGGCTGCGCATCTTCTGTCTCTTCCTGCACAGCCTGCACCGCACACTGACACTTCGCTCTACTCTGTTTCTGCTAGTAAAAATTTCCTATAAAACAGCAGGCCCATGCCAGAAAAAGCCCTAATTAAATCCTCTCTCGTTAAAACTTGTATGTATATAAGAGAAGTTAGTTATTGTAGGTGCCCAGGTGCAGGCTATACAGTCGAATAAACAGAATAGAGTCCCATTAACAGAACCAAAATAAAACCTCTAAGATTAGATAAAATAAGGTTAGCAATTCCTTCGCATAGAGAATTTTTTTGTGCAGAAAACATTTTATTAGACAGCTTTGCGTACATTTAAATATATTTTTAATATTTTTAATATTTTTTTACAGTTTTGATATATTACCAAGCATATAATATAATTTCCCACCAAATGCACAAAGGTTTTTTCAAGATGAAACAACTAAACGTTAAAACAGCAAATTGTTTTTCATTTTTACTTGTGGCATGAACAAAGTAATTTTCCATATTAGGAATTTTCCATTCCTAATAGTTGAACCTACAGCCTAGCCACCATATGGAAGATGATATTCACATAGGTATAAAAATGGCCAAGCTTCTCTTATGTGTCACAGCTCTGTTTTATAGTAAGGCCCCACTATTACTATTTAAATCAGGCAGATGATTATGTTTGCTCCTCAGAGCATCCAGTTTGGCAGCTCTAATATATATATATATATATATATATATATATATATATATATTCACATAGGTCTCCAAAGAATCAGCACTCACGATTACAGTCTTGTTTCATGCCTGGGTGCACACCACCATCTCAAATCAATACACCTGCTTGAAGAAGCCGCACTCTCAGGACTTATAGCACAACAAATAATTTATTAAGAACCCATCACTAACGTTTCGGCTGTCGCACCAGCCTTTTCTCAAAGTTACAATCTCCCAATACTACCAACTACAAATTTTTACTAATTATTTTAGTTTATGACTTCGAGAAAGGCTGGTGCGACAGAAGAAACGTTAGTGATGGATTCTTAATAAATTATTCGTTATCCTATAAGTATATATATTTAAAATACACAAGAGCCATGAATATCCTGTAAATTATATCATTTTACAGTGCTTAGTGATGTCATTGGTTATAATTGCAGCTAAGTGATGTCATTTCTGTCACATGACTCACAGAAACTTGTGTATTATAATAAATAAAGTACCCCCTGTTGCAAAATACGAGGATATTAGAAGTCACCTCGGAGTTACATGACCTGTGTAAAAACAATAGGCATTCGGCCTTGTGTTTTGACATGGTCCTTGAACTCCTCGGTAACTTATAATACCTTTATATTTTACAAGAGGGAGTACTTATTGTGTATATATATATATATATATATATATATATATATATATATATATATATATATATTGTGAATTATGAAACCCCTATTGTAAAATATATAGTGAATAAAGTACCCCCTCTTGTAAAATATAAGGATATTATTAGTTACCGAGGAGTTTCATGACCATATAAAAACACGAGGCCGAAGGCCGAGTGTTTTTATACAGGTCATGGAACTCCGAGGTAACTTCTAATATCCTCATATTTTACAACTGGGGGTACTTTATTTATTATAATACACAAATTTTAGTGAGTCATGTGACAGAAATGACATCACTACTCACCGTTTATAACTGATGACATCACTACTCACCGTTTATAAGGATATAATTGACAGGATATTCATGGCTTTTGTGTATTATAAAGATATACGTTACAGAGAAGTTGGCTTATCATGAGAGGTGACTTCTAATATCATATTTTAGAAGATATTTACAAATATTATTTCTTATAATTCATAAGTTTCAGTAAGTCATGTGAAAGAGATGACATCACTAAGCACTGATTATAATTGAAAACATCTACACATAACACATATATATATGTTGGCACGGTGGTGGAGGTGACAGCATTGCTGTCTTGCGGTGTTGAGGTCCTACGTGTTATCTGCAATGAGTTCTTGGGTCCGCATGTGTTTCCTCCCATACTCAAATACAAATAGATGAATTGGCTTCTAATAAAATTGCCCATAATGTACAGTATGTATGTGATAGGGACCCTATATTGTAAGCTGCACTGGGGCAGCAACCAATGGAACGAATGGTGAGAATGGTAAGTGAATATATGATGTATAGTCTAGCACTGGTGAATATGTCATTTATAAATAGTAATAATTAAGCTCCTTATTCTAACTATTCTCTTAAACAGTGTTTATTAAATATTTATAGTAAGTTAAATCCTATATAAACCATGTTTGGGGAAAAAAGAGTATACTTTGCCTTTAAGAATCATATTTTATTATATTATGAGGAAGCTACTAAGAGCCTAACCAACATCGGGGAAAGTAGGAGATAAATCAGTGATGAGCAGGTATGTGTTTTACTCCTTTTTGATATATTTCCTTTAAAAGATGAATTTTCAGTAGAGATGAAAAAAAACAGAGAGTGCTTCATAATAATGAGAAGCAGAGAGTTTTACAGTACAGGAAGATGAGATAAAAGGTTTTGAGATGTAAGAAAGCTGTTGAGGTTGGAGGTGAAATGATGGGGCGTCCATTAGTCCTTCCTTAGATATAACTCAGGAATAAGTGCTGTGATGTCTGGAACACTCTAAGAAGTGTTCTCCTGTCTGGCCATGGAAATACTTCATAACCTCTTATTGAGTTAAGATACACCAAGAGACCAACATGGGGACCAACATCTAAAAACATTGCTTATCAAAGGATGACTGATCATCTCCACGTCTACTTTAGCCCAGTGGCAAGCAATAAACTTGAAATGAACTACCCATTTGTACACACCTGAGATAAAGCAACAAAATCAGATCTTCTCCTGAATTCTGTGCCTGACTGGGAAGTAGGACAGAATGTAGGGCACTTCTAATCTGAGATGAAAGGCTTGCAGAGAGGAGCTGAGAGACAGTAGGGGAGACATAACAGATGGAGGCTCGAGAAAGCTCTCAGCCAATAAGGTTAAGCTCAGTGGCAAGGGCACACTTGTTTATCATTGGAGACAGATCGAGGCAGCATTATAAGCTTGACCATACTTAGTTTATTTAGGAATGTGCATATCAAAGGCCATATCTTTTTAATCTGACCACTAAAGTAATTTCAGTGGGCATTGTTCTAAGGACCTTCCTTAAGTAAAAATTATAGTGGCCTCCACAGCATCTGTCTGGGCAATGTCCTAAAAATCTTCATGCCTTCTCTATGAAATGTAGTTACCTCCCACAGCTTCTGCCTGTGGGCAAAGTTCTAAGAACCTTTAATTATGAATTACTAATTAATATATAATGTGACCTGGAAATGAGTTACCACTATGGGAAAGTCTCAGTCGAATGGTGGAACGGTCAATGCAGTGGGACAGCAGAACTACACGCACGTTCAGTTCTAACTTCCAAAATATAGTCTTTCAGTTCTTTTCTATCTAGAGCTGCCCCCCAATGAACATTGGCCATGGAAAGGTGCTGAGGGTAATACTTCATGAACAACCAATAGGTGCTGAAGCTAATACATCAAGAACAACCAATGGGTGCTGATGACAACACTTTAAGAACAACCAAAAGGTGCTAAAGCTAATACTTCAAGAACAACCAATGAGTGCTGAGGGCAACACTTTAAGAACAAAGAATGGGTGCTGAGGGTAACAATTTAAGAACAACCAATAAGTGCTGAAGCTAATACTTCAAGAACAACCAGTGGGTGCTGAGGGCAATACTTTAAGAACAACCAATAGATGCTAAAGCTAATTCTTCAGGGACAACCAATGAGTGCTGAGGGCAATACTTTAAAAAAAAAAAAACAATAGCTGCTAAAGCTAATACTTCAGGGTCAACCAATGAGTGCTGAGGGCAATACATTAAGAACAAGCAATAAGTGCTAAGAGTAATACTTCAAGAACAACCAATGGGACACAGGATAAAGAGCATCTCATGCTTAGGTCTCCTAACTGTGGTGCTGAAATGAATGAATATAAATTTAAGGGACGCCTTAAAGGCAGTGGTGTGATTTGGTGTGTATGTTTATTTGTATATCTGGATTATCATGGAATTATAAAACTGTTATGACAATATTTTTATGTCTGCAATATAAGCATGATCTTACAAAGTTTGGCTTAAACCCAGGAAATCTGAAGACCACTTGTCTCATGTTTAACGTACAAGCAGCGATGGGGGTGTAATGTAAAACCCTTTTGTATTGCTGTCGGTCAGCAGTATACAGTTACCGTTTGTAAGGACCTTTTGAATCCTAATGACATGAAAACGTTTCTTAAATTAGCCCGTGTGACGTCTGTAATTAATTCGCTGTACGATCTGCTGCCGCTTCTTGACAGAAGGCGGCAGTTTCTAAAATGACTATAACTCAGCCAAAATAATGTCACAAAGTGAAAGAATTGCTTTTCCCCAATGTTTTCCCCTAACATGGGAGATATCATTAACTGCAATATGTACGTTCCAGAGTTCAGATCTGCGCCCCTGATCCTCCCACACAAGAGCCAGTAGGAAGCCCTTGCTGTTGTGCCTAAATTACATGCTGTGACACCTCTTTTCTTTTCTGTACTACCTTGATAAATGAATCCCCGGGAATCTGCTGAGCCAGAATCTACCCAAGAACAGCAGTTTCGACCCTTCATTACAGTGTGTAGGAACTGTATATAAGATGTGCCCTAGTTCTACATACTTACTGTTGACACAATCCTTGGACTTCAAATGATGTCATGGATTTCAGAGATGGTGGCACTGCGGCACAAAACGCCCCTGCAGCAGGCCTCATCACAGCTCAGGGGCTCCAGCGCTGGAGGAGTTAAACCTAAGACAATCTAATTGCGATGTTTCATTAGAAGAGCGTCTCAGCTGCTCCAAGCTTTTGTGTTTTATTAATTGGAAAATTGATCTGGTTAAACCCTGGGGAGGGATTCAAGCACTTACCCACAAAGTGCTCTGCTCAACCACTGCTTAGGGCTGCGTAACCTTACTGCACTTCTTGTGTGCACAACCAATTTGTTTTATCCTACAGCAGCTGTTCTGATGCAAGATAGGCACCAGCTACAGATTAGCCAGCTCCCATTGCTCTGTCTTTCAACTGAATACAGTCAAATAAATATATATATATGGAGAGAGAGAGAGAGAGAGAGAGACTTTATATCATGAACACTGGTCACATTGATTTCCATGAGAAAAAGGGTGTGGCTGTGTGTGCCAGTTGCTTCATATAAGCCTGCTGCACCTGGATGCATATTTTTTGGGACACGTATAATGGAACAAATCACAAGCAGGGCTGGTCGGCAGATCACATTCTGACGCCAGGTTTCACTGCAATTAACACATTTTTCGGGGATGAGGTAAAGTGGTAGTGCCTTTACCCAGATTGCACCTACAGCAGGCAGCAGCTAATGCAATTTCTTAGTTCTGACTCGGCCTTGTGGATTTTAATACATATTGCATTCAGAACGAATATGTATTTGTTTGTTCCGTTCTGAGCTGCTGGTTCTGTCTCAAGAAACAATGTTGTGCAGTCAAGACCTCGGTTTCCACAATGTCTTGCATGTTTCTTCACAGGTAGCATAGTAAGTTAGGCTGAAAAAAGACGCACGTCCATCAAGCTTTTATGTATATATACAGTATACATATATCTATATAAAACCTGCCAAACTGCCAGTTGATCCAGAGGAAGGTATAAAACCCCTTCTGAAGCCTCTCCAATTTGTCTCAGAGGGGGAAAAATCCTTTCTGACTCCAAAATGGCAATCAGACTAGTCCCTGGATCAACTTGTACTATGAGCTATCTTCCATAACCCTTTATTCCCTCACTTACTAAAAAGCTATCCAACCCTTTCTTAAAGCTATCTAATGTATCAGCCTGTACCACTGATTCAGGGAGGGAATTCTGCATCTTCACAGCTCTCACTGTAAAAAACCCCTTTCGACTATTTAAGTCTGTTAATCAGCTGGCTTCTGCTGCATGGTTTCAATATTCAGAACCAGTAATGCAAAGAATAGGAAAAGACAAATGTTCCTTATTTAGCAAACATATTGGATAATGTACAATGATAACTGTTTATTAATACACATTGGAAGGTTACTTAGCATTACTTTTTCTATACTAGTTTTGAGTTCCCCTTTAAGCTATTTGTAAATGCCTTATTAAATATGATTAGAATGAAAGATCTCCGTGTATACACAAGCACCAGTACTGCTGATCTCTGTCCCACTGAGAATGCAGTGCTAGTTACTTCTGGGCTAAACAGTTTGGCCTCAAAGAAGCCTTTAAACAATTCCACCACAGATGTTCCATATACATTTATTTCACTCCGATACAGGAAATATCCTTATCTCTAATTAATTTTCATGTCACTGTGAGCACAGTGTGAAGGGATCAGAGGTCAGTGAGGGTCTATTTTTCCCACCACAGATGGACTGAAAAATCAGTAAATGCCTGGCTGAGGCCTGTGCCATGGAGATAAGGAGCAGCCCCATATTTTAATAGCTGTGATGATTGCTTAGGAAAGAACAGCTGCATCTCTCTCTCTGCAGCTTTAACTAAGGCCCCTGAAACTCTCCATGCTCTTACATTCCTTAGCAGGCTACAGAACCTACAAATATAGGATGGAACAGGCAGAGCTAAGAGCAGCACGCTAACCCCCTAATTCAGTCAAGGAGCTCCCATCAATCATGTCTGATGAGCCCATGACGTGTCCGGGCCACTATGGGGTCACTGCTTTCATTAACTCCTGGATAGGATGAATGCTTAGCCTATCCCAGCCAGAGGTGGGGAGAAACTCTGAATAAATATAGGGTTACACTTGGAAAAAATCTGTTCCCCCTACAGTAGACCAAAAGCATTAGTAGAATGTCAACACATGGTTCAGTTCCACTTTTTTACCTGTTGCTGGAAAACCTGGAATTGCTTTTTTATCATTGTTGTATATATATATTATATATATTATGTGCGGGTCAAGAAAAACTCGACCCACACTCGCGGTGCACTCCTATACACCCTCTTGTAAAATATAAGGATATTATAAGTTACAGAGGAATTCCATGACCATATAATAGCACAAGGCTGAATGGCGAGTGTTTTTATACAGGTCATGGAACTCAGAGGTAACGTCTGATATCCTCACGGGGGATGCGTTATATATTATAATACACAAGGTTCAGTGAGTCATGTGACAGAAATTACATCACTAAGTTCCGATGACATCACTATGCATCATTTATAAAGATTTAATTTACAAGATATCCATTGCTCTAGTACATTTATGTATAGCCTATTGTACATCACTACAGAATATCAATTCAAGAGTCAAGTCAAGAGTGAGTTTATCTTCATTTCATCCATATACATTTGTACAGCACACAGTAAAACGAAACAACGTTCCTCTAGGACCATAGTGCTACACACGACATAGATGTACCGGACAACAGACAAAAAGTGCAAGTGAAAAAATATGCAACTCCTGCAAGACCAGTCATCATAGTGCAGGGACAGGACAAGACAATGCACACTCAGCAGATGAAGTAAATAATGCTAAACGTCAGACATGATGGGTGTATCATTGTGAATATGTTGGCACTTTTATGTTTATAAAATGTGTTGTTAATAATATTGGGAATAATGTATCCTCTATTTATTATATATAACTAAGGTTCTATAACCATATAAATGCACAGGGCAAAAGTATAAGGGGCAAAGATCCAAAGTTGCGCCAGCCACAGTTTCGCCGCACTTCGCCAGGCATAGTTTCTCCAGCGCTACGCAAATTCATGAAAATGCGAATTTGCGCACAGGGAGGCAAAGTTGTGCTATCGTTAATTCGTCAAGCAAAGCAAAGTTGCGCTAGCGATGCCTAATTTGCATACAGCACCAAGTTAAAGTACAATGGACGTATATGTAGCAGCAAATATATTACACTACACAAGCCTGGGAAAGCTTCATAAAATAAAACAGAGTTGTTATTTTGCCCTATACATGAGCCCACTGTATAGTTTAGCTGCCATATGTTAGGAAATGTAGGGGGGAAGGAGGGTGCCCCCAAAAAAATTTACGATCTTTTTCAGCCTATCACCCTTAAAAAAGGAGAAGATGCCAGCATTTTTTGTGACTTAGAAAAAATTTCAACTTTTTTTGAAGCAATCGGTAACTACACTATTGCATTTTGCTTGGTCTGAGGTGGCGAAGGCAAGTCTGGCGCAAGTAAGGTTCCGTAAAATGCGCAAGTTAGCGTATTTACATCCCTTCGCCATAGCGCAACTTCGTGGCGTAAGGGTGTGAAGTAGCGCTTGAGTAGGTCCACTTCGCTAGCGAATTTACAACAGCGCCCAGTAAATCGGCAAAGTTACAAAATGACGTCATGCTGGTGAATGTGCGCTAGCGTTAGGCGCTAGGTGCTTTTATACAGGTCATGAAAGTGCCTGTGAGTTCTAATATCCTAATTTTTTACTATATGCGGTAAATTTTTTTTTAGAAGTTTCATTGAGTCACATGGCACAAATTACAGCACGCATCACCAATTTTAACTGGTGACATCTCTAACCAAGGACATAATTTACAGGATATTCCATGGGTTCCTATTGACACAGGTGAACCCTAAAGCTACCGCCACTTTCAAGTTGGTGGCAATTCTAGCTCTCTGTCTGCGGCTGTGACAATAGAAGCAGCTGCCCAATAAAGGTGCAGCACCGGATTCTCCCTGGCGTGGTTTGTCAAAACACCCATCTGCAATTGCATTTGTGTCAAACGAATGATCCTGGCTTTCTGCAGTCCCCGCTGCATTGCAAACTCACTTCTGTAGATTCTATGCATGCTTCGACAGTCTAACCAGGGGCCGCATGTTTAGGTTCAATACAGCATGTCACTAAGGGTTGCTTCCCCCTGCTGCTGAAAAATAGTACTTGCAATGACCTGTCACAGTATCGGTGTGTCTGTATATATATATATATATATATATATATATATATATATATAAATCACTGCAAAATACTTATTTATATAACTACAATGATAAAGATCACCCCAAAATAAACAATTAGAGCAAATAAAACAAACTTAGCAAGGAATTGTTTGGTCCTGTGCCACCAATCCATGATTAAGGTATCAAATTATCTGCAAGTACCTCTTGGTTAATTTAGTTTGTTTACACTACTGTATATCCATACTGTGCTGCTGTTATCCACATACATTATTCTCTTTCCTGATGACATAGTGCTGGGCTTTTGAAGTACTGTGCTGTGACCAGCGCACACGGGGCCCCGGGCGCTCGGGCGCTCGTAGGGGGGGCCTGTCTCTTTCAAAAATGCAGCACTGCCGGGCCCCCCTCCAGGCCCGGGACACTTGTCCCCCCTGTCCCCCCCTGATGGCGGCCCTGGCTGTGACCTAAATAGGAGTGTGGGTGGTAGGTATATTGGGGTATTTTTTTGGCTTGCCCATTCAGTATTAAATTGTCCTTTGCAGTGTTTGTTTAAGACCCAGTCACATCTTGCCCCTGCTTAAAGGTAGGCAGCCATACACTAGAGTCCTGCACGGGTCCATTTTTTTGAAACCCATACCCGCACCGGGGGACATGCGAAACTGGAAGTGACATCACTCCGGTGCTGAATCTTCCCAAAAAATGTAAAAACTTAAAGAACCACAAGGGTAGGAGGGATCAAGCCCCCACCTTTGTTGGGTACCTAGCCGGGTTACCAATGGACTGCCCACACAGCCAAGGAATCAGGGACTTTTTGCTTGAAACCCGACGACTTTGCGGGTATTCTGCGGGTACCCGACTCGATGCACATTCCATAGATTTACAATGTCTCCTGCCCTCCAAATAAATCAAGGTTGATTTAGTACTGTTCAGCATTTATACACAGGTTAGAAGACTACCAGTCTACTCTAGTTCCTGACCTAATTTCTAGGAACCAGAGGGGAGGCGCCTGTGTATAAATCTATATAAAATGTCACAAGTACTTTAGAGGCATGGCTACTTGGCTCCTGGGAATTTTACAGCACTGCCTTGCTAACTCTGCTTTCCTTTGATATCGTCTTGCATTTTGTATGATGGGGGGAAAAAAACCTTTTGCCTCAATGTAAAATTATTCAGTTGTTCTAATTTCTCCTTCCGTCTCACTTCCATAGAGGGGACGGATACGTAAATTAGCTAGCGGTGGTGCAGGGGTTCAGACTGCATCCCGGAGGACCCGAGAGAGTCCTGTCAGCACAAAGAATTAGAGCTTTCATCAGTAAAATTATAATAATGTTGAAAATCCAAACACAGAACCCAACATGGTGCTAGGGTTAGAGGTAGACAGAGGAGGTAGATTATGATAAAGAAACTGGTGGTTTGGAGACCTATAAACTCCCTCGTCAATAAAATAAGCAGCCCAACTCCAATGAAGAATCTGGAAATCAGTAATTAATGTGGTGGCAGAATTAGACATAGTTAGTACTTTCATTTAATGGTATTTATTTTAATAATGGTGGAAAGTTAATTGTCTTGCAAGTGTTAAAGTAGATAATGCCAAACTAGCATTAATTTGGCGTAATTGCCAGTTCCACATGATTTAGGACTTTTAGATAGAAACTGTTTGCTATAGGAGTTTATGTGCTATATTAATTTGTATATCAGTACCATAGTCTGTTATTTTATAGCCATATTTTGTTTACAGCTCCATGAATCGAGAAAACACATAGGGGGGGCTCATTTATAAAACTTGGCAGATTTGCACCTGGGCAGTTATAGCAACCAATCAGTGACCAGCTTTTTACAGGTAGCTTTTGGTTGGACAATGAAAGCAAACATTATATTGGTTGCCATAGGTTACTGCATAGGTGCAAATTTGCCCAGTGTTGATAAATGAGCTCCTGGTTATTAAAAATGATGTTTGATGCCAATGTAATTAATAGGGCAGAAAGATAAAAATATATGAAGGCCAGTATTGTGTTTCCAGAAAAGGTGGCAACCCTAACCTTAGGCAGTACAGGTATGGGACCTGTTATTCAGAATGCTCAGGAACAGGTGTTTTCCAGATAAGGCATCTTTCTGTAATTTGGATCTCCATCCTTTAAGCCTACTAAAAAATCAAAATAAAATATAAAACATTAAATAAACCCAATATCCAGTAAGGATAAATTATATCTATGTTTGGCTCAAGTACAAGGTACTGTTTTATTATTACAGAGAAAAAGGAAATCTTTTTTTTAAAATTTGAAATATTTGCTAAAAAATTTAGTCTATGGAAAGTGTAATGTTAATTAAATAGATAATAATAATAATTAATATTATTATTTAATTATTATTTAATTTAATAATTCATATTAAAATGCTTTAGAGACAGCAAGGCTTTTCCATGTATGTTGCATTTATTTTTTATGTTAACAAACTATTTTTCAAGGGGACTTTCCCTTTGAATAAACCCATTTTAATTTGGATTAGTTTGTCCATTGAAACCATCTGAAAATCTCTAGAATAAGTATGGAGCAAATATATCCACTGGCTCCCTCTGCTGGTAAATAGATCAAATTGCCTTCTAAAAACGCCAGAAAAGAATATATTGAGGGAAAAAAAGGAAGCCAAAATAGATGCAGAAGATCCGCTGCTTTGTGATGAACGCATGTCAGGCATTGGTTAACACTCACTCTTTATCCCAAAGCTGAATTAACCTGTTGGACTGCCCTTTGTGTTTTGCTGTAATCAAGAGATTTGCTACCCAGAACACACTACATGGATAAATTCATCTTTTATAAGCCATTAATATATATCACAACAGCTTCCCTTAATCTGTGTCCCTGCTTTTATGGTTAGTCAATGCTTAATCCTACAGCCACTCTTTCTCCCCCCCCCCCTGGATCTGGGATTAGAGAGTCATTTGGAAGATTATAACAGTGGGGAAGTAAAAGCAAAAGGGGGTTTAAACAGCAGAACTTTAACTCTGAGTTATGTAATGGCTTATCTTTGGATATGTTACAAATGTGTACAGCCTAAAAATAAGGTGATAGTGGATGGTATTCAGCATTCGTATGGGTAAGATGGGTTTTTGTTGCCTTTCTCTGTATCAACTAGCAGTTAGGCAGGTTATATATAGTGAATAAAGTACCCCCTCTTGTAAAATATTAGGATATTAAAAGCTACCGAGGAGTTCCATGACCATATAAAAACACAAGGCAGAAGGCCAATTGTTTTTATACAGGTCATGGAACTCGGAGGTGACTTTTAATACCCTCATATTTTGCAACAGGGGGTACTTTATTTATTGTAATATACAAATTTCAGTGAGTCATGTGACAGAAATGACATCAATAAGCTCCGATTATAACCTATGACATCACTAAGCACCGTTTATAATTATATAATTTACAGGATATTCATTCCTCTTGTGTGTTATACAGACATAAAAGGTTGAACCTGATGGACGTGTGTCTATTTTCTACTTAACTAACTACAGTATGCTACGCTATGGAATTAGAATGTACTGTTGGTACAAATGATGACAGTGAAATAAATCACTGATACCTACCTGCAATTTAAAGTTAAAGGGGATTGTTCAGCTTTAAATTAACTTTTAGTATGATGTAAAGAGTGATATTTTAAAACAATATTCTTGCAACTGGTTTTCATGTTTTATTATTTTTGGTTTTGGAGATTTTGAAGATTTTAATTTAGCAGCTCTCCAGTTTCAGCAATCTGATTATTGGGGCCCAAATTAACCTAACAACCATGCAATGATTTGAACAAGAGACTGGAATATGAACAAGAGAGGGCTTGAATAGAAAGATCTTAGATAGTAGAAAGCAGCAATAACAATTCATTTGTAGCCTTATAAAGCATTTGTTTTTAGATGGGGTCAGTGACCCCCATTTGAAAGCTGGAGAGAGTCAGAAGATGAAGGCACATAATTCAAAACACTAAAAAAAAGAAAAAAAATTAAGGCCAATTTAAAAGTTGCTTAAAATGATTCATTCTATAACATACTGAAAGTTAACGTAAAGGATACTGTGCATGTTTCTATCAATCTGCATCTGATGAGAGGAGAATTGATACTTTAAAATAATAAAGCACTGCATGTGTTTGTGTGTAATTCCAGTACAGTTATCTTTACCATAATAACTGGATAATCTATGTAATAAAATGACAAGGTTTGCACCATTTCTTATAATCCATGGCCTCAATCAGTATGTTTCAAGTGAAATTACCAGTATACCCTGGCATCTCCAATTCAGTATGAAGGGGGAACAGTTACGATGTGTGGGTGGCACATTATACTTGAAGGTAATTCCCAGTCCAATGGAAACTAAACAAAATACGCAATCAGGATTCAGTCGGCATAAAATGACATATTTGGGGGAGGCACCCCACAGTAAACAAGAGGTAACTGCTCAGTCTGAACTTTCACAAGTACTGTAATCAATGATTTCTACCCACTTCTATGAAATCACTGAACCACTATAACTAGATACAATGAGAAACTGTCTGATATATTATATTTCTCCAAATCTGCCACTATTCTTTGCAGCTGCCAATAAGGATTTACTTTCTGTTGTAAATTCTCTGGAGACCAGTTTGTGCTATAGTCTCACTGCTAAAAAAAAAAAGGTCCTTAAAACTTCATGTCCGTGTAGTCCTTAAAGATCCAATTAAGATATTACATCCGGTGAATTCCCAAAAGCAAACTTTTACTTTCCACAGAGCGTGTCTCACATTAGGGGGCTGGCCTGCGACAAATACCGTTTTCACTCAGTGACAGTCACACACCAGCAATTATCCACTCCAAACAATTAGCACATTCTATTCCCTGCTATATATTGCAATTAGGAAGTTCACTCTTATAGTAATTGAGGTTAAAGATGTATTGATGATTTATGTTTAGTTGTTTTTTTCTTTTTTGTAAGGCATGCGTCCACAAATGAAATGCATTATAATTCTGCCACTTATAAGAGTGGTCCTCTGGGATCACATGGACACACATGATGAAGGCTTTCCTATAAATTACAAGCCTGTCAGTTTGCAGTTATGCTGCCCTGTTTATTGTTGTCTCCTTTTAAATATCTGCTACAGTTAAAAAAGTCTCTTCATATATAGTTATATATTTAATTTGGGTTGAGTGAAAAGAACTTTCCATCAAATAGACATGTATATAAATTGATATACCTACACAAAACAAACGGAAGCCTTGAAAATTTTGCCAGACTAAGAAGACACTCAAGTCCCTCTTAGAGATGCTCCTTATCACCCCCATTGTCGGGAGTACTGAAAGGAAATTTAATCTGCCTGTCAGTGCTCACATGGTGTGGATTTCAGACCAAAAATGCTTGGGCGTTTTCAGTCCAAAATCCTCCATTTCAGTCAGGGTCAGACTGGGCTGGCAGGACACCGAGAAGAAACTCTGTGGGCCCAGGCCCTTGTGGCCCAGACCTGATGTGTGCGGGCCCCTGTTGTGGCACCCTCCTGTCCGACACTGATGTCAGTGCTACTGACCACAGATCAGAAAGCAGAGAAGAAAACCTCACATACACCATTAGCCTAAGGGTGGTGGCAGATGTGGAGATTAGTCGTCCAGCAACATATCTTCTCTACAGCGGGCATGTCATCTCCCCAAATGCCTTCCCGCTGGCAAGAATACAAATCGCCCTCAGGATGGCATACATAGCGCTTTCGATTTTCAGAAGTCACCTGAAGTTTCCTTCTGAAATCCAAGCGATACGTATGCCATCCCGCCGGTGATTCTTATTCTTGCCGGGAAAGAGCTCACTTCCGAAGATTTGGAGCTTACTCAAGCGCTTCTCAGGAACATTACACTGCTGCTTAACATCTTGTCACCCTTCTGAGGAAGATGAAGGGTCTTGCTGTTCCTTCCAGACACTAATGAAGCTAAAAGCTTTTGAACATGACAAAAATTTCCCAGAGTTCGTTGATTTATGGTTTTTCATTTTTATTACCAACGGTAACCACAGCCCTGGCAGCGCAGCTGGCATGCCGATCACCGTTGAGAATTTCTGTGCCACTTTATGGAAGTGAAAAGCACTAAAACAGAAGCCTATAATTCCATTTCTACTGGCACATTATTGCACAGGAAAGAATATTGATTGTTTCTGTAAGTTTCATCACCCAACTATCTTAAAAATATCTCAAATATCCATTAATTGGGCACTTTTTCTTGGCAGCCTTAGAGCAAAAAATGGAATAAAAAGTCACTCCCATTAAGTACATTTACAGCAAAAGCAGAATGTGTATATATGAACCGACCCATTTGTCTACAGCAGAAAGCTTTGGTAATAATGTAATTCATTTTCATGAAAGCAATTTAAAGAAGAGATGTGGCACAGTTAATAAACAGCGACCCAACCGGAGCTCTATATTAGCAAAAGTGCTTGAAAGAAGAACACTGAAATCTTTTAAGTGCGGTCTCACATCTGGTTTAAAGTGTTTAGCAGGTACAAGAGCAGCAATATTCTACACAATAAAGCACAGAAATAAGGTACTCAACAGCCTTATGAACTGCTTTGCCATAAACCACTTCAGCAGGCTCGTGAAGGTTATGTTTTCTTCTAAATCATCCCATATTGTATAGCTAACTGGCCAGGAATCCAGGGAATGATTATATTTCAGACGTAGATCTAACCATGCATGGGATTCAAGTGGTAGAATGGAGTTGAGGCTTACTCTATCCTTCGTGCTGACTTCTTCATTCTCATCACAACATTATCTTTGTTTGTGACGTGGACCATTCTTACAGTCCTCACTGGGTTACAAAATACATGAGAAAGTGAAGTTTTTCCAACTGCCTGGCAAACAAATTTTGGTCCTCGTGCTCCTTAGATTGGGCCCTCAAGGCTTCCTTTAATACTAGGGCATTTCCTCCTAGAGCAATGGTCATTAAAATGCAAGCAAATCTCGAGTCCTGAGGCTGAATCTCCCACTCAACATTGGTCCATATAAAAAAGCCACTGGTTTGGCTAGTTGATGTTATAGTTTGTGTATGTTTTTTATATGAGCACAGAGATTTACTCAGTCTCTCACTTAATGCCTCCCTTACAGGAACCACAGAGCGAGTCTGCCTGATTCAAGGCACCGTCGAAGCCCTCAATGCCGTCCATGGATTCATCGCAGAGAAAATACGAGAGATGCCACAGAATGTGGCCAAGACGGAGCCTGTCAGCATCCTGCAGCCACAAACCACAGTCAATCCTGACCGAATCAAACAGGTTTGTGTTACCTCCTCTCAGTGGCCAGAGCCTCAGGCAAAGTCAATGTATGTTACTGTGTATAGTAACAGGTCTAACTCACAATAGGGAATTATATACACCCCAGGTTTTTATTGGTGCCAAGACTTTGCAATATAAAACCATCCTATTAGAACCACTGGCACGTCTGTATTTAGAGTCAATCAGTCTACAGAATTCTGGCAAAATCAGACAAGTGACCAGCAATAATTCCAACCTATAATTCATACTGCAAGTCATATTCTTATTATAAGGCTCTGTGAGCCATGGTTACCAATGCAGAAAATGAAGCATTCTCTATGTAGCTAAAAAAGCCCACTGATTCTTATAGAAAATGTTGAGAACAGACTCATAAGCTGCTTTTGCTTTAGGCACTTATTTCGTGTGACCAAAGGTTCCGCTTAATATGAAATAGTGGGGTGTAGACAGGATTAAGATTTGCCCTTGTATTATAAATATATGTAATTTTCCTTGTGATGTGGGCTATTCTCGGGATTGTATTTATGATTTTGTTTCTTTTGTTTGTTTTTTGTTTTGTTTTGTTTTTTTTTATATTTCCCAACTGAAACCTGTTTTATTTTCTATCACTAATCCAATCTCATTCATCCTCCTCTCCACCTTTGCTGTTCCCAGGAATGCTTTTCTCCTTTATTTTAACCTATTTTCCCCCTTTTTGGTTGAAAGCTCTTCAATGCCAGATAGGTCTGCTGATTCATAGTTGACCTGCAGTCCTCTTCTGGCAGTGAAAGAGTAAATTAATATCTCAAGCTGACTGGATTCTGCTTCTGACCCTGCTTTGTTCTGCAGACATTGTCATCATTACCACCAGCCACCAAGTCCTCTCCATCTGACCCCATGACCATCTCCAGAGCCAGCCAGGTACTGTACCATTCTCCATGTGCCATGTTACTCCACATAGGGCAGTAAAGCTTCATCCACATGCCAGGGGTCTTTCTCGAGGGGGGTTGGGATAGAAGCCTGAACATAGATTTACTTAGATGTGCCTTTGATGGACAGTCTTTACATGATCAATATGCATGCATGCACAAAATCTAAGAGGCCGATTTATCAAAGTCCGAATTTATCTCATTTTATGAAAACGACTCCGACTAAATCTGTACGGGTTTTTTTCACCTTATTTATCTACACATTTTCCCAAAAATTTCCTGTGCGGGAAAAATCCTGAAAAATTAGACTAAAATTTGTATGAGTTTTTCGGATGTTCCGAACAAAAACTCAGACTTTTTCGGGTTATTGCCTGAAAGCCACAAAGTCTTCGGATTATTGCACGAAACCCATCGCAGATCAAGATATCTTCGGGACTTCTCCCATTGACTTATATGCAACCTCGGCAGTTCTAAGATGCCGGATTCGGACTTTTCCCATCCTCGGGGTATAATAAATCCTGAAAATTTAAAAAAAAAAATTTCCACTAAAAAATTTGGATTTCATAGTAAAAAATGAGAATTTTTCGGGTTTTTGGCATTCGGACTTTAATAAATAACCCCCTTAATGTACCCTTAAATAAAATGCTTCTTTTCATTTAGTTAAAGGGTGTGTGTGTTTATATGTGGTGGGAGGTTAACATATATAAGAGAAAAGTTTGAAGTGTAGAACAATGGGTAGGTAGGTGCTTGTTCATCCTGGTGTTAAAATATAGGTCAGAGGTTTTTTTTTAGCAAAGTACTACCCCTGCCCATTCACCCTAGAGAGGTATATGTCACCCCACTCGGCCATAGCAATTGTTATCTTAGATAAGGTGTATGATAGCAAATGAAGTCTGCACTGATCAACCTTTATGACTTAAGACCAATCCCCAATCGGATATCAATAGGAGTGGGGTGGGAGGAAATACATAGACCAGTAGGCTGCCGACTAAGTTCAAAGTTTGACTAAGTTAAATATATTTAAAAGGACACGATAAGGAGCAGTGAATGGTATAGGATCCATTATCTGGAAACCTGTTATCCAGAAAGCTCCAAATGATGGAAAGGCTGTTTCCCATAGACTCCATTTTATCCAAATTTTAAAAAATGATTTCCTTTTTCTCTGTAGTAATATAACAGTACCTTGTACTTGATTCAAACTAAGATATAATTAATGCTTATTAGAAGCAAAACCAGCCTATTGGGTTTATTTAAAGATTACATGATGTTCTACTAGACTTGAAGTATGAAGATCCAAATTGTGGAAAGATACGTTATCCGGAAAGCTCCAGGTCCCGAGCATTTTGGATAACAGGTCCCATACCTGTATATGGTTTTTCTTGAGTAAAGCAATTTTACTGCTGTGCCTTGTTTGAAGGTTATTGCTTAATAAGCATTCCGCAATTTCTTACAATTTGCCCAATGGAGTAATCACTTCCACTAAACTGAAATCTACTGCAGAATAGGACTGATTGTGCCAGATAACCTATTAGAATATGTTTTCCCTAGGCATTTGTATATAAACAAAGGGACTGTTAATCCTATTATAAAGAGTTTTCCCTTCAAATACATATATTATCCTCATATTTATGCGCCTTTGCAAGTACAAAGCTATGTATAATGGAAGAGGAGCTATATGGCATTGTGGGTGGGGAAGCTTTGCATTGCCAGTACAATCTGCCCAAAGGGCATCTCTAGCAGGAGGAGCTTTACATAAATGCAAAAAGAGAGAGAATGCACAGAAAGCCAAGGAATCGGAAAGCTTTCACCCTAAGGAGCAATTCTGCCTGCCAAGTACACCTCCCCCAATATACTGCTTCATGCCTGTACAAATTCACGGTCCTGTAGGCTGAAATTAGGTCACCCTATTCCAGAGCCGGAGGTCAAGGAAATCACCCATAAACCATCATTTAAGACTTCTGAGAATTTTCAGGGATGCCAGCATGTAAATGCAAGGTACAATATACAATAAAGATAAACATAGAAAGACTGTGAAAAGGCCATTTTTCTATAGGAAGATATTTTCAGCCACTGCTGTTCTCTCTTTCACGTGAGGTTTCACAGCTTCTTCTGCTGCACATCGCAACAACACACGATTTTCAGCCACAATTGCCCCTTTGTGTAGTACGTAATCATATCACCTTCTATCAATGCACTCATATAATATCCTCACAAAACATAAGCAGTACTGTGAAGCCTTGAATCCTTTATTGCATACAGTATTTTTTCAGAACAAGACCTAGAACTGCTGTACAGATGCCCAGGCCCAGACTGGTAATGCCAGAGGGGCTGCTGTAAGATGCCAAAGACAGTCACTATTTATTGGGCTGGTAGGGGGGCTGTTTCGGCCATGAAATGCCCGGGTCTATTTTTAATCCTTGTACAGACCTGCAGAAGCTGGCCACATAAAGAAAAGGCACACTCCAGGCTCATTTATTGACTATGTGGAAACCTACAAAGTGCAAAAAAAAAAGTGCAATTTGCCCTGGCTTTGGCACTTTTCATGTTGCCCTGCTGGTTGTTCCCTGAAGAACTTCACTCCTAGAATGGAGCAAAATTATAGGAAGTCAACATATATTTTAAGTTAAGACTTGCTCACACCTTAAAGATACATACTGTCTTCATAACTACAGATAGGAAAAAGGAAAGTAATTTTACTTGGGGGTGCCAAAAGTTAGGCACCCCCAAGTGATTGTATTTACTTACCTGACACCCCGGGCTGGTGCTCCTATCAGCAGAAAACTGCACCGACCCAGGGTTATTCCAGCGAGTACCAGCGAACTTCTTCCTGCTTCTTTGCTCTTTAAATTTCCCGGGGCAGACACATGCGCATTAGAATGAAATAGCCAGCTTTTTCACTCTACTGTGCATGAGAAGAAAGAAGAAGCAGGAAGAGGATTGCTCCATGGTTCTCCCTGGAAGAACCCCGGACCGGTGCAGTTTTCTGCTGATAGGAGCGCCGGACAGTGCTACTTTACATACATTTTGATGCCCCCAAAGCCTGTTTTCCTGTGCATCCCACCAAAAGGACAGTTCTCATATATTCTGGATGAAAATAACATTGCATAGTTTGAGGTCGTATTATCTACCATAGATTGATTTCATTTTTGCAGGATTTTTTTGCTGCTCCAGAGTTCATAATACAATTTTGGTTCTTGGCAAAGTGTGTTCACATTGGTACCTGGTTTCTGATACCTTCCACCTTTATCACCTGTTATAGGCCCTGCATGTAGCACAGATATTCCCCCTGATCCACCCTCACATTGAGGGGACAATTGATAAACAGGCAGAGCTAATTAGATCAATCATTTCATTACAATGTTTCATTACGGTCAATTACTCCCCGTGCTCTTTAGTCCTGCCAGTGCGTGTAATTTACGGGCGTTCTTCTGCCTGCAAGCCACTGTCAGGAGCAGTTATCAGTGCCACCAGCTCCCACCCTGGTGATTGGGGTAGAGGGTGAAAATAAACATTTAACCTATTGCATAACAATGAAAAAAAGGATACAGTAGTCACCAGCATAAAAAGTTATGAATTCAGTTCAGATTAAAAATTAAGAAAGTGTGTCACTCCTTTCTCTGCAGTGTCAGGATTCACAGTATTTGCCCATCATCCTCAATATTCGTGCTTTTATTTATTATTTACATTACATGGTAATATGCGTGAAATTGACCGTGGTTGAGTAACTATGGCAGCCTACTACTTCTACTAATTGGTAGATATAAGTCAATAGACATGGGCCCCTATTACTTTCAACCCCCCAAAATCTTTATACACAAAGGGCCAAATTCAATTCAGTGAGAAAAAGGGGTATCACGTGAAAAGACATGAGATTCAATTTGAGATTCAATGCAGAAGGAGTTATTTTGAGTATTATTACATGAAAACTGTTTTGAAGTCCATGGGCAAAAAACTGGAATTGAATTTGGAGAAAAGTTTTTTCTCCTCGAACTGAATCTCGTACATGAGTTAACACGTGATAAACCATGAGATTTCTCCAAAGTTGCTTATTGTATTTGGCAGGGTTTTAGGGAATGTGTGCTTTAGTGCATTTGGTATTCAGCATGATGTAGGTATGTAAATGAGGGGTTACAACAGCTTCTCTACTAGATACAATTGACTACAATTGTTGCAAAAACTAGAAACTTCCCACTATTTTAGAGTGCAGCATGTTTGGGGCTTAATGTTCCTCATTAGACACGTAACACATAACATTCAGCTTGGTTTGTTTTAATATTCATGTGGTTTCCATCTGTCTTTCTCTTTCTTTGGTTTCTTCTGTTCATCTCTGTTTGACCTCAGGTGAAGATCATTGTTCCGAACAGCACAGCAGGTCTGATTATTGGAAAAGGCGGTGCCACTGTCAAGGCTGTAATGGAGCAATCAGGTGCCTGGGTGCAACTTTCCCAAAAGCCAGATGGCATCAACCTGCAGGAACGCGTAGTGACTGTGAGTGGGGAACCTGAGCAGAACCGCAAGGCAGTAGAGCTGATTGTGCAGAAGATTCAAGAAGACCCACAGAGTGGAAGCTGCCTGAACATCAGTTATGCCAATGTCACAGGACCTGTAGCCAATTCGAACCCAACAGGATCTCCATATGCCAATACAGCTGAGGTCCTCCCTACCGCTGCCGCAGCAGCAGGGCTTCTTGGGCATGCCAACCTTGCTGGGGTGGCAGCATTTCCAACCGTTCTCTCTGGTTTCACTGGCAATGATCTAGTCGCCATCACATCAGCCCTTAACACTTTGGCCAGTTATGGCTACAACCTCAACACTCTGGGGTTAGGATTGAGTCAAGCAGCGGCCACGGGTGCACTTGCAGCTGCTGCTGCCAGCGCTAATCCAGCTGCAGCTGCAGCAGCAAATCTGATAGCTACATATGCAAGTGAAGCAACTGCAGGGGGTGGAACAGCAGCGGGAGCGGCGGGAACGTTTGCTCTGGGAAGCCTAGCTGCTGCCACTGCAGCTACCAATGGATATTTTGGGGCTGCGTCCCCTCTAGCTGCTAGTGCCATCCTGGGGACCGAGAAATCAACGGACGGCTCAAAGGACGTAGTAGAAATTGCAGTCCCAGAAAACCTGGTAGGTGCCATTCTTGGAAAAGGAGGAAAGACATTGGTGGAGTACCAAGAGTTGACTGGCGCTAGGATACAGATTTCCAAAAAGGGGGAATTTGTCCCCGGCACCAGAAACCGAAAGGTAACCATTACAGGCACCCCAGCTGCAACACAAGCCGCACAGTATCTAATCACGCAACGAGTCACTTACGAGCAAGGTGTCCGGGCAGCCAACCCTCAGAAAGTGGGTTAAACGTCACCCACCCACCCCCGCCCCTTTCCCTTACCTGGATGTTAACTTAATTGTCCCCCTCCCCTTCTTCTTTTCATGGATGTACTGTATTTTTGCAGGAGCGATTTATATTTTATATTTTATTTGGATTTTTCTTTTTTGTTTTAGTTTTGTTATTGGCAGGGGAAGTGCGCGTCGGGTTATTAATATATTATTATGCAAATGAACGCAACAGTGTTGACAAAGCGCATCTGTAAATAATACATGTTCTGCAGATGTTTCAGAGAGGGATTTTTTTTAGTGTTTTTTAAATTTTTCTTTTTTTTTTATTTGAACATTTTTGACAAGTTATCTCTCTCTCTCGTTAAGGTTTTATTGTTTACGCGTCAAAAGTAAGTTTTTTTTTTGAAGCCTGCCATTTTACCAGCATCGTTGTAGTTGAATATGAACTGAATGTAAAGATGAAGTGGCGCGTAGGTTTTTAACCCTGTAGGTGCTGAAGAGTCCAGTAGTACATTGCAGAGCCACGTGTTACTGGTCCCATCAGAGCCACAAGGTAATCAGTATTAGTCCTAGGTGACACTCTGAACTACTGTATTGCTGGGAAACAGCAGGGGAATTGGGTGGGTGAGATGCCTATTAAAAAAGGGAGTAAGGAAAAATCAAAAGCACTGTCCAACTTCACTCTCACGTCCTGCCCTGGGGCGGCAGGTTACGAAGGGGGGGGGAGTTTTGGAATAATAAAAAAAAAGAAAAAAATAGTTTTAAATTAAAACAAAAAGATATATAAATATATATTATCAAAAAGCAATATAGTTGCAAAAAAAGCACTGTAAAATATATATTAAAATGGTTAAAACTGTGGAAAAAAAAAGAACCTTTTTGATAAGTTTACAGATCAGTGTCTTCATAACAACCTGTATAATGATGAATATTCCGGCTGGCCAGCCTACAGATCTATAATTTTATAATCTGTGGATCCCATCGGGTTTACCTCTTCTGATGGGTGGCACCTGATTTTTGCATGAAATTGTGATTTCTTTTTTTTTTTTTCTTGTTTTTCCTTCATTGGGTTTTCCTTTTGCCCTTCCACGCTTAAATCCTTAAAATATCCAGTCTCGGCCCCTTGTAGTTTCAAAAATTGTTTCATGCCCCTTTCATTTTGCCGCTTCTTCACTCTGATGACGCTGCTTTTGCCCTTGTCTGGAGAGAGAGGCCAGTTTCACAGTGTAAAGATGGCTCCAGTAACTTACAAGGGCAGGCCAATAGCTTTTGAGATGGCATTCCAATAGATACTTTCCAGGTAATGTACAGGTGAGTGTTAGTGCTAATTTTATTACATTTTTTTTTACTTTAAGCCACTTTAGCTTGTGTGTACTGTATACGTGTACACATTAGAAATACTTTCTACCACTGCCACCAGTAATGTACATATCTGCCAAAGCCTTCACCTCAGCAGTGAGTATCAAGCCTCCTTCCCAGTGAAGTTTGTTATCAGGGTGAAGAAGCAAGTCCCAACTGTAGTACTATGTAATGGCTTCATTTGGGGGTGTATGAGACTGGGGTTTTAACTTGACCCTGCAGTGTCTGGCCAGCCATGCACCAGTTGATCCATTAACATCCTCCCCTTTAGACATAGAGCTGTGCTGTGAGCGTATTGGATATTTTCTAAGCCAAACTACGCACGCACACAAAATTAAAGTGCCAACTGTTAGCTGATGAGGTTTCATTATCTGCAACGACTTAGCGAGGGCGTTGCCTTTTAAAACGCTTCTGATTGTGTATAATTTTAACACTAGCGATCTCTTAGTGTTGTCAATGTAGATTTTACTGTGAACAGTATCTGTGATTTTTAGCTGTTTTTGATCCCTCCGGGGCAAGGCTAAACCAGCCGCCGCAGGCTCCGATAGTCGTTTACCTGCATGTTCTTTTTCCGTGGGGCATCTTTATGTCGGCTTCAGTCAGTACTTCCCTGCATGCTCGTTTAGCTGAGGTAGAGTCCATTTCCGGCGTGTGTCTACCTGTCGCAGCGCAGGTTCCTCCAAAGGCCATTCTTTTCTTTTACTTTTAGAATAAGCCTTTTTATGTTTTGTTTATTTTTATTTTTTTTTGTTCTCCAATTGTCACCTCCTCCATGTTTCCGAGTGCCAACTAGCCAGATCATTATGTTAACCTCTGCATTTGGGCCACCTCAAGCCACTGAAAACGTGGCTGTTCATAAACCCAGCATCTTCTCATGCTATGCATGCAGTCGTAAAAAAAAAATTCAATGGACAAGGAAGTAATTTAAAAAAAAATACACAAAAAACCTAAAAAAATAGTAAATAATAATACTAAAAAAACTAAAATGCTGGCTACCTCTGGATCATCAGGCTGAGAAACCCCAAACAACAGTTTTCCTTCCATCTCAACTTCAACCCATTGATAACGTCCATCATAACCAACTCAGTGACATTTTCCGCTGCTCCTCCTGTGCAACCAATAACTGAACAATGATTGTGATGTCCTCTCGTCTGGCTTCTCGTCCAGCATCTCTCTTTCTGAACTGTGATCCTTTATTATTATTTCGTTCTGTTTACCTTTTTTTTCTGTCCATTGAACTTAAAAATGACCTACATTACCATGTTTGTTTGACAGTCTGTCAACAGTGTCCCCTTTTGGTGGACACTTGGAATTTTGGAGAAATGATTTACCAACTTTACCCGTTCTTTCCTGCGTTTCCTTCATTTCCCAACCCCCCCCCCATTCCCTAGTTTCCCTCTGTCTCCCTTCTTTCTTGTTTTAATTCACTGTTATAAAGCTTTCTGGTGTTCGAGGGGGGGGCTGTTACGCATTGCTGTGTTGAACTTGGGAATGCGTAATAGACCCATCCAGCTGGAAGGCCCTCAGCCATTCCAATCTGATGATCAAGTCAATGATTCTGTTTTCTTCTTTTCCTCCCATTTTCACTTTCTCTTTTGATTACAGAAAACCATTTTCAAGAAGAGAAAACTGATATATATTAAAAAAGGAATGATATTGCTTGTTTTTTTTTTTTTTCAAAAAAATGGAAAAAGCAATTCTGTCGTACAACTGTGTTTTAATTGGTAATGGTTATTTATCGTTAATAGTCTCTGTAGCTCTGTAAGTTTTTATGACAATACAGTGTAACTAGTGGTTAGCCGATGATGCGAATATATTTACTCATATCATTATAAATGTGCTTTGTTCATCCTGTACCATCACTGTCTCCCGTCTCATTATTTTTCCTTGCATGTCACTAGTTTCAATTCATTTATAATACATTAACAGTGAATAATACCTGTCAGATTTATTTTCCCCACTGTCCTGGTGTGAGCAGGTGCACCAACACAAAGCTCCAGCTCATCAGCTTTTCATGTGCAGATTTCTTCCTTTTAAAATGAACATGCTGCATTAGAGAGAATTGCCACCCTCAGTGGATGCCTCCCCGGGTTACAACTGCCAGTTTCTTTATGGCTAGTCCCTGGCACCCACCACCAACAGAGCTCTGCTATCATATTCTCTGTTGTCAGCTGATGGTTGCAGGTCACCAAGCACAATTTCCATGTATATCTAAAGTTATTTTCTGTTCTCTACAGAGAAAAGGGACTGTATAGCACTATTGTTATAGCTCCTCTGTACTGTGCAGCATATTCATTTTCCAAATAAAGCAGGCAGTGCAACTATATCTTGAAATAGGAAATGCTGCTTCTGACTCTAAAGGGGGGAAGATAAAGGCAGGCAGGTGGCTTCGGAGGGGTTGCTTCGTTTTTTCTTGTCCTTTTATCCAGGGTGGAAAAAACCCTTGCAGCTCCTCTGAACCTGTCTTTACTTTCTTACCAATCTTCTGGGGGAGCCATACATTCCACTGACAGACAAAGGCTAGTACCCTCAGGTTCACATCGAGAGCTGGTCAGGATCCGCACAGTCAGCCTCCATTGGGTTTACTTAACATGACTGTTGATATGTTGTACAACGCCTGACAATAAGGAACTTTTACAGTCTAAGGAAGATAAAATGGCAGGGTACATGGGTATCCCATCTCAAGAAACTAGCACTGTTGTTCTGTGTACAGTAGTTGGCAGAAGAGTTTGTACAGGGCATTAAGGATAAAAGATTAGAATTAATGTTTACAGGAATTGTCTTTACTTTGTACTACTAAAACGTCTACATTTATACTTTTGTTGCTTGGTTCTGGATCTACTGGCTTCTACTGTACATGGTACCGAGATGTTCTGTAGAAACACAAACATTTCATTTTTTCCAAGAGTTGTGAAGGTTGTTGATCCATATCTGGCCCTCATATGGAGGGAAAAAATGAAGGAGCAACAACATCTATACAATACATTAAAGAAAAGCCATAATTAAATACAATATAAGGGCAGTTGCTTTACCATATAATGATAAATATGAAGGCTATTCAAAGACAGCGGGGTCAATTCCCAATTGCATGAACCTCCATACTGAAGCCAGTTTAATAACAAAGCAGACACATGCAGTCATTACACATCCTCTTATCCAGGGCATTGTTCGAGGTAGATGGTACCACATACATACAGGAATTTATAATATAATAATATAACTTAGATATATTGTTTAAGGGCCTTATTGTCCTTTTAAGGCCGTACTCCATATCAACAGCAAAAGAACTTTTATATCAGAAGGTTCTTCGACACATTCCATTGAAGTGAGAGGGTTTAAATCCATCTTTAGATTATGGTTATTTCAATGGTTCCATTACCTTCTGCTCAGTCCAGAAAGTCTGGCAGAAAAAAAAAAAACATTGTTCAGACTTCTCCACGAAGAAGGGGTTGGTTCACTGGAAAGGTTTACTTGCCTCTCATTCCGACTCATACCCAGCACCACGTCTCAAAATGGATAAACTACACAAGAACTTGCTTTTGTCTTGTAAAAGAATGCCCGACCCATTCATGTCTTGACACTGTGCTTCCTTACAGCATCACCATTAACTCAGCTTCACTCATAGATTCTTCGCACTCAGCACCTCCTGTACAATCTTATCTTACCCCCTCCATCCCTCAGCACAACAGTATGGAAGTGATGCAAAGTGGCACTCTTCACCTATCACATTCTCCAGTAAAGAGCCATAAAGAATCCTGTGGTTGTTAATATTTCAAAGCAGTCTGGGTTTGGTAGACCTGTCTTTAATGTGGGTTCTTAAGAGGAAACAAGATACTTTTGTTATTAGTGCAATATTTTATTGGAACAACAGGAATTTTTCCATAACTACTGTGAATGAGTCCTAGCCATTTCATCGTAGCAGGCCACCTTTGTTTTTTTTTAATCTGGTGTATTGAACAACAAGGACAAATGTAATTATAAGAAAGAGATGCCATATATTAAAGCCTTAATTTGTAACACTAGGAAAGAAGAAGAAGAAAGCTATAGTTAGTGTTGGGTTATTGTATTGTTTTACCTTAATCAGTCACCCATGTATGCTTTGACACATTATTTCTGTCCAAGCATTAGCTCCAAGATATGGACCTTCAGGATTGACTTGGCATTGCCATGGATACAGAGACCTTGCTGGTCTGCTCAGCTGTCCTTTGGAATACTTAATTCTCCCTTTATGCAAAGAAAAGCTTATTTCAGACCCTGATTGACAAGAAAATAATGCATTCTGCAGCACAAACCTCTTATCTGGTAACAGAGGTCCTCAGTTACAAGATCCTGCAGTTCAGAAGAGCCTATTGTTGATTAGCTATTCCTTTTGGCTGTGATTAAAGTTGTATTCACATCACACAGAACAACCTTTGTGCCCAAGTCTACAACTGTGAAGTGATAGATTCTAGTAAAGAGGTTACAACCAGAGGCTTGAATTTAAGCACAGAGAGATCTTGTGAAATTAACTGACCCAATCATTTGAGGCTGGAATATTATGCACATTTTTAAATTCAAGGATTACTTCCCCCAATCCATGAACTTTAATGCTTAGCATGGGTGAATCAAACGTTTGGAGTGATTTATGTTAAAGGAGAAGTAAACCCTAGAAATTAATATGGCTAAAAATGCCATGTTTTATATACTAAATCAGCTTGTCAATAGCAGCAATGATCCAGGAATTCAAACTTGACACAGTGGGTCACCATCTTGGAAAGTGTCTGCGACACTCACATGCTCAGTGGGCTCTGAGCAGCTGTTGAGAGCAGTTTAGGGGTCGTCACTAATTATCAAGCAGAAAATGAGGTTGATCTGTAATATAAGCTGATGCTACAAGGCTGAACATTAGATTATCATGTAGTAATTATCTGTATAAATTACTAATCAGCCTTATATTGTGACATTTCTATTCTATACTGTACATTGTGAGTGGGTCCCTAAGCTCAGTAAGTGACAGCAGCACAGAGCATGTGCAGTGAATCAGCAGAAAAGAAGATGGGGAGCTACTGGGGCATCTTTGGAGACACGGATCTTCCCTGTTAAAGGGCTGTGGTTGCCTTGGGCTGGTACAGAAGCACAAAACATAATGTACAACATTTCTAGCCTACTTCTTTAGTTCGGTTTAGGTCTCCTTTAAATGCTTCACTTGATGCACAAATGTGGTCAAGGGCAATGGGGAGGTGCCCAGGAGCCTGATTATTTGATGGATTTACCGGAATATAGCAAAATGCAGTCCTAATAAATTGTCAAGAAAAAATGCATAGGCCCAATATAAAGAATGAATAATTGAAGGAACCAGTCACCCTAAACCTACACTAAATACCAGAAGGAGATAGAGATTTAGAGTTTTTGTTGTGTGCCTTGTTCCTTTTACCTTAAGCTTGCAGAATTGATTGAGGGTTCGTCCCTGCATTTATATAAAATAAACTATATAGCCAAAAGCACAATGAATATAGTTTTAGTGGTTGCAATTAAAGCCTTGATTTATAGCCATTGAGATGCATTTGGGAAAACACACACAATACTGTATATATATATATATATATATATATATATATATATATATATATATATATATATATATATATATTTTTTTTTTTTTTTTTTAAGGGGTCACTTTGCTGTCTATTCTCTTTATGGACAAAAAGACCCAACTAAATGCATTTGATTTCCCTGCTTTGTTAAAGATGGGGGAGGGAGCTCTTAAGATGAAGTACACCACGTTTCCCGGTGACTCCTTAATGGCTTTCTCTTTTCAGGGACACTTTCAATCAATATTTCATTTACTTTGCTGTGATTGAATGGGCATTGGGCAGCACAATACCCTTCGCCGTTTTAACTGTTTCAATCACACTGCACAGCTCTTGGCCTTCTATCAAACGCTATAACACGGCTTGCGCCACTGAAGGGTGTACCCTGAAAACAGCTCCTTCTGTGTTGAGCATGGCATTAGGGGATATGATCTTGAAAGTCAAACTGTGGGTTCTATTCCTGCCTCAAACACAGTATATCCCTCAGTTGGGGGCAACTGTATCACTTATATTAATATAGGAGGCATTACTTTATTGTGTCAGATCATTATGGCAGTGGTCTGGAAACTAAGTCCAAGTGATTCCTATTAGTATAACTATTAATAGGTCATTACAAAACGTCAGTTCTTAAAGGGATGAAGGTTTTCTGTAACCTTAATACAGCGCACAGAACCTGAAATTCCATTCCACTTCTCACTTCACTTTCTTCACTCCCTTCAGTCACTATTTTCCTTTCCAAAATTGGAGTGGAATATTTTGTGCTCTCCAGTCCATGGGACTTTTCAAGGCAACCAAACAATAGAAACCAATAAAATCCTCCAGTCTAGCCAGTTTGCAGCTGTTTTACCTTTTTGTCAAATAGTTATTAGAATATTCCATCCATTCCAGTTCATGGGGGGAGCTGAACTCATAGTTTAATGTCCACACATAAACATTTGTCTTTTTTTCCTCAAAGGTTATAATGGTCTGTGGAACTTACATCACAACAGAAGGGCTATAGCCCCGTTTCTGCTCTTCCCACAAACCTGTTTCTCATTGCATTTGTAATGAATGGTTTTTAAACGCTACCATGCCCAAATCTTCTCAGCGTATCCTAAAATATTTCATCCCATTACTGTGGCTAACACACAGTCGCCAAACTCTTTCAATTTCTTTCCTCTCTCTCTCTCTTTTTCTCTTTATATATTTATATTTAAAATATATCACGATGAATATATTCTGGTCTCGCTTTCTAAGAAAGTGCTCAGGATGTTTACGTTAAAGAATGTATCGATATGGTGCTATCGGAAAAGTGCAAAAGAAAATCAATGAAGAAGTCTAGAACAAAAAAAAAAAAAATAATAATCCCACTCATTTTCTTTTGTGTACCACTTTGAATGTATGAGAAATATTTTTCTACTTGAAAACAAAAAATAAACTGTGTGAAAGCATTAAAACGGGTACATTTAAGTAATTTGGATGTCTAGTTTAAGCCCGCCTGTGTGACAGATGCTGCTAGGCACAGTTGCTGAACTGGGAACTAAAATTCAAGGAATCCAAAGCTCACTTTTTCATGGTTCTACATGTAAGCCAATTTCATAATAGTCCATAGAGAAATTTCATAGCTTCTATAAAGAGCAAGTAGCTGCTAAATTGAAACATTTTTAAACAATTTTGGGTGTCTTCTTGGATTATGGACTTGGGTTATACTTCTGGGGTTTCTGGAGGCAAGTGGGCAAGAACAGACACAGTCATCAGTCTTAAACTAGAACAACACATCCACCTTAGTGTAGGCTTTCCAGAAAGCCAAAAAACAATGCATGTAATGGAAAATATAGCCATGAAATAAACAGATTTTAGAGCTTGTTGGATTTTGACATCAGAGAGGTTTATTTGTTTCCTTTAATTCTGGAGTCTGCATATTTTCATGCCCTTATAGTTAGCTCTGACCCAAAGGGTCAAAAGACTTCAAGAGAGACCAGTGAAGACATAAATAATGAAAATACCAACACTAGAATCTAGAATATTTAACTTATACAGTCCATCAGTGATAAACCGTTTGAAACGATGTGCTTAAAAACACTGCTATAAGGTGGAAAAGGAAATAGTGGTCTTCTTCCATTTAGGGTTACCACTGGGAATTAGGATAGACCATTTTGGTTGGTGTGTATAGACGGCATAGTAGGAAAGAAAACCATTCTGGTTGGTTAAGAGGTTTATTCTCCCCGGCAAACATTTTCTTGGGCTTCAGCCCTCTGTTAGGTATGCGAGAATGAAACTGATTTCATATTAAATTGTCCAATACTATCCCCCAAAAAAACAAAGATTATGGAGCCTTTTCCAACTTTTTATTGGCCACTGTATTGTGACATTTATTGAAGGAATATACTGCATACAAAATGGTATCTACCATAACCTAGTCTTCTAATTAGGACATTTCCTAATTATAGGGACACCAATGCTAAAGCACAGTTTGTTTCTGTACCAAAGAGTATATGGTAGAATAATAATAATTTACAGGCTTTTCACCAAAAAGAGAGCAATACACACAATCATATGAACTGGCCAGAACTTTTTATGCTTGAGCTCAAATATAGACTGTGGAGTCCATTCTGATAAGAAATACCAATTATTAATCTCAGATGTTTAGCAAATTCAAGGAAGTCTGAAGTGGTTCCATTGTGATGCAATGCATGTCAGCTTCAAAATTCTTCTGATTACTGTCAATTACCAAATAATTAAGGCCTAGCATGCAATTTGCTGTTTCTAAGATTCTTAGGAAAAGAATCATTAAATAAAAAGACAGTTGAGAGCCATGACTTAGATGCATTGGATGCCATTTTCTAAGGGCCCATTACCTTATGTACTGAGCTGTGGAGAAAATAAATTTAAAGGCAAAAACTCATGGTAAACTGTGTCCAGTTATGTTGTTATTGGGCTATAAAAGCCATTTTCTTCCATTGGATATTCATTTAGCTAAACTTTTAAAATATGCATACAGTAAACTGCAAAGGAATGATAGGAAACTGCTGCACACAAGTGGAGTGGAGCAGTGAAATGTAACAATTATTTTGTAGGATAATTGGGTAGAGTGGCCAATGCAAGCTATGAGTATAGGTACAAGTAACAATCTAAGAGATGCAGTGTTCTTGAAGCTAGAAACTAAAAATTCTGAAAAGGCTCTTGATAGGAATAGGAACTATTAAAGACTGACAAGTTTGGGGTTGTTTTTTCTGGAGAAAAGGTGCTTGCAAGGGGATATACATTAGAGGACATTATAGACAGATAGATATATGTAGATAGATATACGTATAGATGATAGATAGATAGATAGATAGATAGATAGATAGATAGATGATAGATAGATAGATAGATAGATAGATAGATAGATAGATAGATAGATAGATAGATAGATAGAAAATTCTTCAATTTACTAACAATCGCTGGCGTAACTAGCGAAGGAGACTCTACTTCGCACTCTTACGCCAGGTGAAGTTTCGCTCTGTGAAAGAGCGTTAACTTGCAAATTCACTAAGATACGGAATTTAACTGAACGTTACGCCTTCGCCACCTCAGACCAGGCGCAGTGCAATAGATTAGATAGATTAGATAGGACTTCCCTAAAAAATTGTTGAAAATTTTTCTAAGTCCCAAAAAACGCTGGCGGCTTTTCATTTTCAGGGTGATAGGCTGCAAAAGATCGTAAATTTTTTCTGCGGTACCCGGCTTCCCCCCTACATTTCCTAACATATGGCACATAAACTATACACTGGGCTCATGTGTAGGGCAATATAACAACTTTCATTTATTTAATCCCGGGCTTGTGTAGTGTAATGTATTTGCTGCAACATATACGTCCATTCAACTTTAACTTCCCGCCGTATGCAAATTAGCCAACGCTAGTGCAACTTTGCATTGCTTGCCGCAGTAACATTAGCGCAACTTCGCCTGCGTTAGGCGCCCTGCACGCAACTTCGCATGTTAGTGAATTAGCGTTGTCCTGGCGAATCTACGCCTGGCGAAGTGTTGCGATGTGAGTGAAGCCGTCGCTGGCGAATTTTCGGAGGTTAGTGAATTTGCCCCATAGATAGATAGATAATGCCTTTAAGGGGCTTCAATGACTTAGCATAATATCGAAGGCTACCATGATCTCAAGATCTTACGGTTAATGTCAGGAGGCTGGATGCTTGGGACCATGTAAAAAAAAACTCTTGGAAGGTCGGCATTCAGCCTACAGGCCACTTAGACAGCCTGGCTTTAGAATAAACTGTGTCAATATGTTTTATTTAAAATATCATAAACATTGCCCTGTCAAGCCTTTAGTAGGTTGGCAAATCATAAAAACATTAGACAGATTTCAGAGAAGAGAAAAACAGATATGCATATACTGACTGCATATCGCTGAAGAGTGGGACAATGGAATGTTACCGTGATCTCTTAAGTGGTGAGTACTGGTAACTTTGTATCATATTCAGTATAAGGTCATTTTGGTGCCTATAAATGTAAAGACAATTGGAACTATTGTCCTTTATAAAGTCAGACCATGACCAGTAACACTGTTAATGATCCCCCACCTAATCCCATGATTGGTAAAGAGGAAACTGACCCATACAACGAATCTATTTGTAAGAGACAGTTGCAGTCGTAGTAATTGAGTGATGTGCATCTGTCTTCAGCACCATGGACAGAGCTGGTCATCTTAATGCAGTGCTGGATTCTAACATTATAACAGTTATTCCCAAACTGTGGGGTTGGCTCAGCTAGGGGGGCTGGCACAGTGTCATAGCTTGAACATTATTAAGGATAAGATATGGGGTAAAGGTTTCTTTGCTGTCAAATATTCGGAAAAGTTTGGGCAGGCAAAAAGGAAATCCATTATGTTGTTGCTACAAATAGAAAATATACCTAATGCATATCTGAATACAATCTTGAACTGAACTGAAGACATAAAATAATAAGACATAATCTATACATTAAATATAAACCCTATCTGTTCTTCCATTATTTAGAGGCTGTAGCTTCTAATGTAATTTAGCAGTAGTAATAACCCTTAGCATTGCATGTCAAGAATCAAGACGATCATTTTACAGCCGTGCTACAGATGCTTCAACCCAGAGCTGAGCTTACACATAGGTGCACATTTACCAAAAGGCGAATTGTGGATGTATAGAGAATATTCGCAAAAAAAGACAATTCACCATGACATAGCCTATTTACTAAATGGCAAAGAGGACAATTCACTTGCGGAAAACCTCAGTGCTAGAGAAATTTTGCACTGTTCAGCCAGTGAATTTTCACCAGCAACAATTCTCTAGCAAAATCCAGTAATTTAACCTTTTCATTAAACTATATCGCACAAGGTTCAGGCTGGCGAACTCCCATTATAAAGATAAAAGAACAGCCACTTTTAAATCGTAATCAGCGATTTCCATTGCTACTATTCTCCATGGTGAAAATTCATCAGAGAAAATACTCTAAAGAATTTACCCTACTACTATTGGATGGGGAAATGCGAATTTTCGCAGAGAATTTTCGCCAGGAGAAAATTCACCACAATTCTCTTGAAAAAGTTTACTTATGCTTTTTAGTAAATATACAGGTGTGTTGTGAAAATACACCTGGTGAAGTGAGGTGAACTGTGGTGAAGTTAGGTGAAGAGAAAATTCATACTTTAGTACTGTAAATGTGCCCAAAATTCTTTTCAATTGGACTTTCCTCATTGGGTGTTAGCCCCATACAAAGGGCTGGAATCAATGTCACACTAGTGAAAATAGCAACTACAAGTGTTACAGTAGGGCACAAACAACTCAGTTGCTTCACTTAGACAAAAGGAGTAATTTAAAGGAGAAGGAAAGCTACTGAGGCAGTTTATTGCCAATAGATTAGCCACAATAGTGCATGCTATAAGACTATATTCATTCTGCAGAATGCTTTACCATAACTGAGTAAACAGCTCTAGAAGCTCTCTCTGTTTCTTTAAGATAGCAGCTGCCATATTAGCTTGGTGTGACCACTTCCTGCCTGATTCTCTCCTTGTGCACTCATAACTCTGGGCTCAGATAACAGCAGGGATGGGAGGAGGGAGGGGGAGAGATGAGCAAACTGAGCATGCTCAAGCCCTAGCCCCTGAGGTTTAAGCTGAAGGCAGGAAGTGTGATACAGAAGCCCATGTGTACACAATAGAAGGACAGAAATGCTCTGTTTCTTTTGACAGAGGACTCAGAACAGCATTACTTTGAGGGTTTACTGGTGTATTTATATAGACCTTTCTGATAAAGCTTACTTAATTTTAACCTTTCCTTCTCCTTTAACATCACCCTATAGCACACAAAGTTCTACAACAACTACAGTAATACAAAAGAACAACTGTACACATATTTTAAGTTCTTTCGTGGAATAACAGTAACACTGTGACATGAAAAACCACCCTCCAACATTTACTAAGGGCTCCCTGGGTGTATAAAAGTTACATACTCACATATACACACAGACACACACACACACAAACATATATATATATATATATATATATACACTGTTACAGTATATATATCAATCATACCTCCCAGCTGTCCCATTTTTCATGGAACAGTCCTGAATTTGAATGTTCAGCACGCATTTCAGGATTGTTACTGAAATGTCCCGAGTTCCTCTTGAGAAAGGACTCAAAGAGGACTGAAACGATGATGTTTCAATAAAGAAAGTTTTTTTTTACAGTACATAATAACAATAACTCACATCTTAATCTTTCTGGCCATGACAGCCAGGTTCCTTGGTAGCCTGCTCAAATAGGTCTTACTCTTCTGTAAAGCTCTAATAACTATTAGGAAAGTTGTTTTTTGTTTTGTACAGTTCCAAACAATACAATAAACAATATTTACACATAACAAATGATACATTATTACACTATGACATTCTACAGTATTTTATATTCGACTACATGCATTTCAATTTTACCAACCGGTACATAGGGGGTCATTTATTAAAATCTAGAAAAAATCTAGGTTTTTTACTAGAAAATTTTTAGAGGAAAGTTTTTTGAGATTTATTATAGCCCAATGCTGTAAAAAGCCTAAATCCCAAATCCGCCATCTCAGACCTGTTGAGGTCCTGTATAAGTCAATGGGAGAGGCACCTATCTCAATTTGAAGTTTTCGTGGTCTAAAAATTCGAGCAAATAGGGAAAAAAGCCAGACAAGTTCAAGCAATTCAGGTTTTCGCTTGATTTTATTAAATTTTCCTGTGATCTGATTAAATCGGCTTTTTTTATAATAAATAAGGTAAAATCGGGCATGGGAGTTTGGTCATTGTTTTTTTTTAAAAAAATATGAGATAAATTTGGATTTTAGTAAATAACCCCCATAATGTAGCAAAATAATATTCAATAAATTATATTTTATACCAATTATACAATTATATGTGGTACAGGTATGGGATCGGTTATCCAGAAACCCGTTATCCAAAAAGCTCCTGATTATGGAAAGGTCATCTCCCGTAGACTCCATTATAATCATTTAATCCAATTTTTTTTAAATTATTTCCCTTTTCTCTGTAATATTAAAACAGTACCGTGTACTTGATTCTAACTGGGATATTATGAATCCTTATTGGAAGCCAACTAGCCTTTTGGGTTTATGTATTGTTTACATGAGTTTCTAGTGGCCCTAAGGTATGAAGATCCAAATTATGGAAAGATCCATTCTCCGGAAAACCCTAAATCCTGAGCATACTGGATAACAGGTCCTATACCTGTACTGGGACATATTCCTCACTCATAGGTATCCTATCCTAGCCTCGAAAGGCCCAACCCTAAATTATTCTTTCCATATTGCCATAAATTCTTCTGGTTGGCCCTTCAACTCAAGTGATCTTTTGTACATACAGTAGGTAACAGCTTACCCAATAACTCCAACCACTGTATTAGTGCAATACAAGATTGTTACAAGCATAAAAATGGAAATGTTTTTAATAAGACTTCTATTTTTGGAGGGAGTATCAAAATCCATAACAAAAAGACCTTTTGCCAATCTAACTGTCATTTTCTTAATTTCAGAAATATACTTAACTACATCCCTCCAATAGATCCTAACTCTACCATAACAGAAAACTAAGTAAATCATTTTCAGTATATTTACTATATCTGGGACTAGCATAACTCCTGGATTGATACATCTTAGCAAGTAGAGAAGGTGAGTAATAGTACTGATACTAAGAATGATACATTTTAAACGTATCAATTTGTCTCTATTAGTCCGTTGTTTAGAGAACTAATAGAAGCTTCCCAGGTCTCTTCATCTAATGATAGGATATGCAATTGTCATTTCGACAGTAATCTTCTAAATGGGGCATCCTGAAATTTTACTAATGACTTTTACAACCAATTTGGTCTTCTTGGAATCCAAATGTATTTCCTCAAATTCATACTGTATACTCATTTCTGTTTCATGACCAAATTGAGCTCTACTTGCACGACTAAGCTGGTTTTCCCAAAATACTTCCAAGGGGTACTATTACAAATCGGAGATCTCTGACTCCAGCCTACTAGACCCATTACTGTCCAAACTCCCCTTGCAATCCAATATCTAGAATCCAATCAATAGTTTCTAAAATATAGATTACTTCACAATGGTGCATTGCCAGATATATAAGGATAAGTAAATTTCCCAATTTTTACTGCTCTTTGCCATGCTTATATTGGAGACCTCATTGTCATAGGTAGCCCTTGGAAATCAGATAGCTCTGTATACTGGCCCCCCTTCAGTATCTCTAAGGATCCAAGTACCTGGACCTGAATCTGCAATACTGGTTCCTCCCTCTCACAGTGGAACCATAACAGCAGATAGGACAATTAAGAGGCAATATAATAAGTTTGTACATATGACAGGCCTAGGCCACCGGCCCGACTGGCGAGGTTAACATTCTACAGGAGAATTTTGATTGGGAGTCTGCCCAAGGAAGAAGGTAAATGTTTGCTGATAAATCATTTTGAACAAATTAACTCTGCCCCAAATAGATAAAGGTAACTTCTTCCAGGCATCCCCTGCTTTAGTAAACTGACAGCTATATTCAATTCAACATATGTAACACGTTCTATAGACTGCCAACCCCAAATATTTATAGCAGTCTGATCACAGTAGAGGAGACACATTTGGACGAACCCCCGAATCATTCTTGAAAGATTCGGCCGAATACCGAACCGAATCCTAATTTTCATATGAAAATTAGGGGTGTGAAGGGAAAAACATTTTTCACTTCCTTGTTTTGTGTCAAAAAGTCACGCGATTTCCCTCCCCTAATTTTCATATGCAAATTAGGATTCGGTTTGGCCGGGCAGAAGGATTCGGCCGAATCCTTGCTGAATCCCGAACCAAATCCTGGATTCGGTGCATCCCTAATTGCCACCACAAATAGAAGTGGTGAGAGGGGGCAGCCTTGCCTTGTACCACAGCCTGACTTAAAGCACTGTGACAACTGATTATTAATTCTGACCCATGCTATTTGGGCTTTGTACAACAACTTTACTCATGTTATAAAATTATCCCCAAAACCAAGCGCTGCCCATTAATAAGCCCACACTATGGTGTCAAATGCCACTCAACCATTAGTCCATGAGTCCAATGCCAAGCAGATTTCTTTTAATGTAATTGTTTAGATAGCTTGGGTAATGCCAAGTTCCTAGCTATTAGGAAAGTTTACTCCATACAAAATATAGTTTTTGAGCTTTTGTCATTACACGTGCACCTCCTCAACACTTACTTCCTGCTTCCTCCTCTAACCTGCCACCTGTCCAGTTTTGACCTAGACAACCCAAATTCAAGGGGCTTTCAAGTTCAAAACCTCCTGTCTGATTTATACCTTTTGTAAAACCGGACAATTCCCAACAAATGGCGAAGTTGGAGACATCACAACCCAGCCCCCAACATTACAACCCCATCCCAATGCCACACCTACCCCAAACATCACTGGCCTGCCCCTTTGTCTGGATTTGGTTGCTGACAAATGCGGCAACTAGGGTTTCCTATATTTTTAACTTCTTCCCCTATTACTAACATTGGCATCAAGTTTCATTTTTACCAGCCAGGCTGATAAAATATCAGGCAGGTGGCAACCCTAGTGGCAACCCAAGCTCCACATAGTTGAGGTCCATGCCAGTGCATCTCTCCCGCCTCCTGTTCTACATTATGCAGGCCTATTGATCCTTTGGCCTGTTATGGAAGGGCAGAAAATACATTAAGCCTAATTTTATCAAAACTGGATTTCAACCCTCTCCCTATGCCATAGCTTTGGGTCCACAAAGGAGTTGCACTGGTGCACATGCAGTTTCTGTACTACATTTGGTGTCATATTAGTGCACATTCATTTATTTTTCTTATTATTATACTGTGATGCAAATAAAAATCCCAGTCTAGTGTCACCCAAGTTCCCATACAATTTTTTCTCTAACTGTTTAGATGCATATGGTGCCACTCTCATTCAATGACGTCAGAGGAACATCTATTGGCGAGAGGAACAACTATTGCAAGGACTTGTTATGTCCAGGGGGACACTCTGTGCAAGACACTCTTCAGAGGCTTAGAGCATCATAGATTCAAGCTTCTTCCATATGGTAACTGCCTTTTAGATTATGCATTATTCTGTATTTATATGCAGAATATTTATCATACCCATAACCGGACAATCCTGTTCTAGATTATCTACAGTATCTTTAATTATTGTCTACATAGACCTCTCAGAAATAAAGTGATCTATAGAAGGCACAGTTACTACACTGGAAAGCCCACCCCTTCTAGCAGGAAAATATGTTCCATGATAAACATGTCATCTTAATAAATACACAAACATTTACCCCATGTCACATATTTCACAGAAATACAATGTTTTTTCTTTTAAAATAATCTAGTGCTTGATTTCAATCTGGAGAAGCATCAATGACCAGTATGGCTTCCAGTATGGGACCCCTTATCCGGAACGCGTTATCCAGAAAGCTCCAAATTATGGAAAGGCCTTCTCCCACTGAGTCCATTTTAAGCAAATAATTGTCATTTTTAAAAATTATTTCCTTTTTCTCTACAATAATAAAACAGTGCTGTGTACTTCATGGTAAAAAAGCTAAACCCATATGGATGGCAAAATAGTTCTGTTGGGTTTAAATGATATTTTGCAGAATTAGGGTATGGGGATTCAAATTATGGAAAGATCTCTTGTCCAGAAAACCCCAAGCATTCTGTATACTAGTTCCACTTCCTCAACTGTAGACAAATGTTGACATTCTAGATACACCAGGTTCCAAATAGAGAAGAAGCACACCAACTCAGCCAGGCAATGTCTTTATCACATTTAATGCAGAAGTATTAAAAGCAAAGCTTTCAGGGACCAACCCCTTCCTCAGGTGCAACCTGGTTGGCATATTAGGCTTGGAAGTGGCTCGGGATATGAATGCACCCTGCAATAAGAAGTAAGTGGTGTGCTGCAAATGAAAAGGTGGAATTGAACTTTAATGTGATTCCAGATACACCCACATAAGCTTCTATATTATGTGCTCCAGTTGTGCTCAAAGTATAGTACAGTCCACACGTAGGGCCTACATTCGGTTTGTAAGAAAGACACATTAAGCCACATGCAAGGGGTATATATATATATATATATATATATATAGTAATAGAATGCTGATGCACACCAGGATTTTCTTTTCAAAGTTACTTTATTTAGGATTAAATAAAGTAACTTTGAAAAGAAAATCCTGGTGTGCATCAGCATTCTATTACTATATAAGTCATTCTGTCTTTGCACCCAGGTGAAGTTTTTTCTAAGTGTGTGCTCAAGCCTTCATATATATATATATATATATATATATATATATATATATATATATATATATATATATATATATATATATATATATATATATATATATATTATAGTAAGTTTATTATATTAAATGTGGCTAGTTAGGGGATCCATTTGCAGAGGTTCTCCTCAGTGGCACTTAGAGGGAAGAGACTATAAAAGGGGGAGAGCAGTGTGCCACTTCTTCTCTGGTTGATGTGAGGAGACGAGTGAATGTTGTGAGGGGCCTGAGGCTGACAGCCTCATTGATGCACTAAAGTAAGTCAATAGTTTGGGCAGATAGTTAGCTTTGTATGGATTTTTGGAGCTCACTGTAGGTGGTGAGAGATAATGTAGGCCAGCTATTAAGCAGCTGAAGCTCCAACCAGGAGTAAAGAAGGGGCCAGTGCCCCAGAGGTACCTCACCAGACAGGGACCCAGTGAAATTAGAAACTAGGACTAGATAGGTCCTTGCACCCTAGGAGTTAAAGGAGAACTAATCCCCCCCAATAAGAAAAGCCCCACCTACTACCCTAGATAGCCCCCCTCTCTGCTCCCCCCCACATAGTTGATTACCCCTGAAAGTGCCCCTCAGACAGAACTCATGTATCAGTGCAGAGTAAGTGCAGCCGAGCTCATGGGCACATCTTCCGGCTCTTCTGTATTCTTCTGGTCCTTTAACTTCTCTTTGGCAATTTATGGCACTTTTGGCGCATATGCAGATGCTACAAACTGGAAGACTGCTCCAACTGTGCAGGTGCCATTACGGTATTCACTTAAGGAAGAATACTGGAGAGCAAGAAGATGGTACCCATTAGCTCTTCTGCGCTTACTCTACGTTTCGTGAGTACTGTGTTAGGGGCAGTTTTAGGGGTAATAAACTTGCTAAGGGGGAGCAGAGGGAGGACTATCTAGGGTAGTAGGTAGGGGCTATTCTTATTGGGGGGTTTAGTTCTCCTTTAAAATACAGGTGGCTGTAGTCTGTGAAGTACAGAACCCCTGGCCTAAAGGGGCCTGGGGACATTTGTTCTGTTCTACTGAAAGTTGCTTGGGATTCATGTAAGAACAATTATTGGAGAAGCTGTACTGATGGCCATGACTAAAGTTGTTCCTGTGTTCAATTGCAAGGTGGTGACCCGTCCATTTTATTCTAGTGTGCATGTGCAAGTTAAGTGACCGTGATGCATAGGATTTACTAAATTAATACTAAAACTTATTGTGCACCACACTACACCCAGATGGACCGATTGTTTGGCACAATGCAGTGAATTTTTAAATTACTTATATTGAGTGCAGCACATACATAGTATTCTGTGAAACCATTTTTTGGATGAGAATGTCAAGTTCAGAGAAAGCCTGAGCAAAATGTGATAGAAAGGGAGACAGAGATGACTGATGGGTGTGGAGTAGAAAAAGACAATGGGGCCATTAGAGCAGAGTTGGGACCTGCCATATTGGAAACAGGATGCAATTATGTTACTAACTAGATAGTACCTACCAGGAACAGTGATATGGAGGGGGAAAAGCCAAGAAAGTAGCAGTATATGCAAACCTATTGAAAGGATACCATTATGTAGACATGAAACCTGATGTAAAATGAGTGTATTACTGCAGTTGCTGATACTGTGTGTTAATGTGGCACAGATTTAGCTGAATAAATGCCTGCTGCAGTAACACTGTACCAAATTCCAGCTGAGTGCACTAATGCAATTATATTTACAGTTATGAGTGTGTTACATTAATTCTATTACCAAGACAGCAATCGCTGTGTGCTACACTAATGTAATTACACTGACTGCTATTAATGTGTGTTACACTAATGTAATTATATCAGTGGCTACCCTGGTGTGATATGAAAGCATTTATATTTAGCACTGTGGCCGTGCACAATGCCGCACAGAATCCAGAGGCCTTAAAAATCGAACCCTTGCTGCCTGTTGTGAAAGCAGATAACATGTCAAGCAAAGAGATACCATGTCGATCAAACATTGGTATCACAAGGAGCACACCTGGGAATCTGTGAAATCTGGGTTGTACTGTATATAGGTGCAGAGACTCAGTTTGGAAATGGATTTGTCTTTGGTTAGAATATATACTATAACACACTGATCTGTGGCCCATTGAGTTGCTCTCTAGTTGTACTGGTATTGATAATATGCATTTCAGGGGCACTCAGATTAACAGTCTAGGGTTTGTAATGCCATTAGCATGGAGAATCTGTACCTGTGTGTTTACTGACTGCTAAAAGCTCCTATGCATTTTCCTTAGCATCAGCATAAAGAATTGGGCAGAAACTTTACTCTAATTCTAAAACAAGAGAGATATTTTAGATATTTTTACACCACTTCCACTAGATCAGTCATTATAGCCTTACTACCATGCAGGGGCAGACATACAATTTGTGGGGTTGCATAGGGGTCCTGTCAATCAGGGGTTCCTAGAGAAGCCACCTACCTTGTTTTCAAAAAGAAGAAGGGGCCCAAACCCTAATTCAGCACAGGGACACTAGACTTTTCTTTTTTATTTTGCATAGATAAAGTCAAATTAATTCAAATAAGCATTGTTTGGGAGCTGCAAATACTGGACAATCCCTAGTCTGCAGGAATATTAAGGCACATAGTACAATATTTTTAGAATCCTGAGACATTTGAAGAAATAACAGTAAACAAATAAACAATTACAACTGGATATTGTGGGTACTGTCTTTTTTCGGCGAATTGCATCGGTGTGGGCTAACTATGGGTTATAGATGGGTTAAATAAGGGTTAAATATGGTGTCAGATTGGGAGAGGGAGGAGCAAGTGGGATTTCTTGTCCCAATTATTCACAAAATATTCTAGTTCTTTGTATTGACTAGGAGTAATGATGGGAAATTAGCCCTGTGTCAGGTTCCTGTTTGTCAGCCAGGAATTCCACACTTTGTAGAAAGTTTTCCGCAAGTAATTTTTCTGGCTGGTTAGTTTCTTCAAAACTAAGACATTGTCTATCCTTGACTTAACTAAGTGAAAGTCTAGAATAGGGTATTTCCAAGCAGCAGCTATAACTTGTCTTAAGGCTGAGAAAATATGTATTTTCCTGAGATATTTATTGCCTCCCAAAATTCTCTCTTGAATTCTGCTGAGTTAGGCCAGTAACAATTGTAATTAATGTGTAGATGCAAATCCAAAACCGGACAGCTTTAGGACAGTCCCACCAGATGTGCATGAAGGTTTCTTGCTGGCCGCAGTTTCTAAAGCATAAAGGGGAACATGTGGGGTACCATTTTGCAAGTCTTGTGGGTACTTGTTTCTATTTGTTAATAAGCCCTATATAAAATGGAAGGCTTTGATTTAAAGACCCGAAAGTACAAGGCTTACCAGTAAGTAGGTGAAGTTTGGGTGAACTGAGGTATGACTTGGTTTAATTGGGTGTTACTATATTAATATAATAATATTATAGCAAGTCTGTGGAGTATCTAAGCCATCTGGAAGCCACAAAAATGCCTCAGCCTAAGGGCCTCCAACTAGACAGCCCAGCTCTAATGGAAGCATGCCCATGTGGAAAATGGTAGAATTCTTGCCTGACTTGATTGGTTAAGCATTATGTTCATGTTGGCATATTTCAGGGGCTCCCAGTGATACACATTCAAATGTTAAAAAGTCTGGAGAGGAAAATAAGTATAAAAAAAAGTGCCTGGGTGCCAAATATGGGCTGTGGTTTATTATTGATATCCTCTATGTGGATTGGCAGGCTACAGGGGGTTTTGTTTGGCAGTACACATGGTTTCCTTAAATGAGAAGGATCTTGGGGTTTTTGTAGATAACAAGTTGTCTAATTCTGGGCAGTGTCATTCTGTGGCTACTAAAGCAAATAAAGTTCTGTTTTGCATAAAAAATGGCATTAACTCAAGGGATGAAAACATTATGTCTCTTTATAGGTCCCTGGTGAGGCCTCATCTGGAGTATGCAGTGCAGTTTTGGACTCCAGTCCTTAAGAGGGATATAAATGAGCTGGAGAGAGTGCAGAGACTAAGTGCAACTAAACTGGTTAGAGGGATGGAAGTCTTAAATTATGAGGGGAGACTGTCAAGGTTGGGGTTGTTTTCTCTGGAAAAAATGGCTTGCGAGGGGACATGATTACACTTTACAAGTACATTAGAGAACATTATAGACAAATAGCAGGGGACCTTTTTACCCATAAAGTGGATCACCGTACCAGAGGCCTCCCCTTTAGACTAGAAGAAAAGAACTTTCATTTGAAGCAACGTAGGGGGTTATTCACAGTCAGGACAGTGAGGCTGTGATAATAAATTCTATAGTTAGCATAGATATGGGTATATATAATTTATGTGAGAGTAGGGAGGGGTGTGTTTATGGACACTGGGTTTTCATTTGGAGGGGTTGAACTTGATGGACTTTGTCTTTTTTCAACCCGATTTAACTATATAACTAAACTTGCATTCAAGGAAGGAATTCAAAAATAAGCACCTGCTATGAGGCCACTTGGAGCAACATCCAATGGGTTGGTGAGAAACATGCTGCTCATGAGCCACTGGTTGGGGATCACTGGCATATTTATTTTTGTGCACTTACTTTTGAAATTGTTTTATTGAGTCTGCTTGACTATGGCATTGGAGCACTTACATGAGCACCAATGATGGTACTGATTTACAAGTGCCAAGTAGGGCCCTCCCTGTGCTAGTTACAACCAATGCTTGCCATAAGATGGTACCAACTAGAGACATAATTGGCCAGGAAACATTTCTCCCTGGCTTTGCACTATATTCTTAGACAGCCAGTAACACCAGAAAATGTAGATATAATGTTACAATGTACTGGCAAATACTGTTTATTTTCTACTACTGCAGTTGTAGCCATGTAACCATAAGGGCAGCCATTCAAGTTGAAGTTGGACTGTAGCGCACATATTCACATAGCAGGTAACAGATAAGTCATCCACAATGGCTTTAGTCCTCACGCTGGAAGATAAACAGGGATCAAATGTAATTCATGAATCTTTACAGAGCCATACAATCAAAACCTTTCTCATACACAATAGCCAGTTTGTTGCCATGGAGAAGTTTTTTCGTAGGACCTGGATAAATAGATGCAAACTTAACATGTAAAAGAAATATTTTCACTTTATGGCATTAGCAGACTTTTGATTCTCAAGGGCAAGATCCCCGTGTTACTGTGATATAGCCATGCATTGGCTTTGCACGCTGGAGCCCTAAACAGCCCCCCCCCCCCGTGTTATTAAATGGAATTTGTATTTGCCTGCAGCTGCAAGTGGAAAAGGTATTGACAGAACCATAAGAACAAGTAGCACAGTTATATTTAGCAAGCCTTATTCTTGTCTTCTGATGCCAATCCCAGTGATGGAGATAGAGAAGAGGGAGCCTCTTTTTAAGCAGAGAGATAACATATATTAGGAATTACTAGCAATCCTCCAGAACTACTCCATTTCAACAACAGATTAAGAGCTACAGGCTGAGCAATATATGTTCCTCCAAATGGCCACCTGATCCTGAGGCCTAGAGCAATCACCCTTATACAGGCCCATACCTTTCCTTCTATTAGATTCAGTGAGAAAAAGTTATCTCGTGGTTTATCACATGAAAACTCATGGATAGGATTCAATTTAAGGAGAAAAAACTTTTCACGAATTCAGTTCCAGTTTTTCCCCATAGACTTTATTAGAGTTTTCACATGATAAACAGCAAGATACGTTTTTCTGAATTGCAACTGAAATTGAATCTCGTCCATGACTTTTCACATGGTAAACTTTTTTCTCAACGAATTGAATCTGGCCCAAAGTAACATCAAGTACTTCCAAAAGTTTTGATAATGAGACAATTAAAGCCATACTCACACTTCTAAAATACTGGTCTCATTAGATCCCTGATATAAAAATTCTTACAGGTTGTGCATTAAAGATTCCTGCATTGTGTACTTTCTGCTCTGTATTGAGACAGAGAATGTGCAACCGAGTACTGACCGCAGCCTGTTCCACCACTGTGACACCCTACAGAGTATAAATCACATGTACATATGTGCAGCTTGTAGATACCTGAGGGTGTCCTATCCAACAGCTCTTGAGGGTTCTGCTACTGTTACTCCTCACTAGTAGTAGTGATGTTAAAGGAAGGGTCTCCAGAATGCACTTTCACTCTTAATATTCACTTTCATCAAGAAACATGGGTGCCAGCAGTTCTTAACCAAGAAATGTTGTTTTACTGAAGAAAGAACACAACAGAAGGTACTTCCTTTGTAAACAAAATGTTTATGGCACAATATCACATCACCAAGTTCTCAAAGTTCTACTACTCTTACCAGAGATGTCTGCGCCAAGAATACCAGAAATTTTCACATGTGTGTGTTTCAAAAGATATTCACTCTCTATCACTCTCAGTCCTACTCACTTGGGCCCATGCAGCCCAGCAGGTGTCGCTTATGGAACTACCCCACACTACATTTACTTGGTGGAGCACAAAGTTGCTTTTACTAGCTTACACTGTGTATCTTACTATTCTAGAATGTATAAGATGAGCTACCTGCCACCAACCTCAATTAACAAGAGAGCTGAGAGAAAGCAAACGAAGAGGCAGAACTTGCTGCTAAGTGCTCTTTATTGCACACAACATGTTTCGGGCCCAGAGCCCTTTATCAAGTGTTGATAAAGGGCTCTGGGCCCGAAACATGTTGTGTGCAATAAAGAGCACTTAGCAGCAAGTTCTGCCTCTTCGTTTGCTTTCTCTCAGCTCTCTTGTTAATTGACTTCATTTCCTACACCTGGAGCGGGGGTGCCTTGCTGAGATTGAGAGCATAGCTGCCAGTCCCCCAGTCACACTGTTACACCATCTTTGCCTCATTCATGGGGTCCTTTATTTTACAAAGGCCTGTGTTACCTTAGGGCTCAAAGAGACAACACCATGGTCCCTTCCCCTTATGTAGACTAGGGAACATGAACTAAGCTGACTATTATTTGAGACAATTAGTGCAGGTACAATCCCAGGTCCCTAATAATTTGCAAAAATGGGGGATGCTCCATACCCAATAAATATATATTGGGTGTGCTGGGCACACTAATACCAAAAACTTTTCACTGTTAAACTGTTTTAAAGTCCATTTATTGTGATATTTTATTTGGCAATACCTGACACAGCATTATAATATTAGCCAATTTAAAATCCTCTATCACAAGGGGCGTCCCCCTTAATTAAAATGTACCCTGCATGTAACCGGCATAAGTAACACTTACTGTTAATACTGTATCTGTGACTTATTTGCACTGCTATGTAAAAGAAATGCAGCTTTGCCTATGCATTATTTTAATGGTGACAGTACCAGGGCTTCAATGATATCATCTAAAGTGTCACAGTACAAAGTGTTCTCTCTGGCCAATATCTGCAGCATCTTTGGCTGTGTAAGCTGTCTTTATGTTCCACCATGTTCCACCCCAGGCAGCCGGCAATGTTCCAACCACTGATATGATTCCTTGATCAAACTGAATTGATTTCTCATCATAAAATGCCCAGCCAAGCTGCAATTTATCATTATTCCATTAACTGCTGCTGGAAACCCCATTGCCTGTAGGAAGCCAATAGCTTTAATAACGCTTTAAATTAAAACCTGCAATATCTCAGAAGCCACATTTCAATGGTGCCCCCTCCTGCTTACTATTATATTCATACGGGACAGAACCGAGGCACATGCACACTAGTACAGTGAAGTAAGATGGTGGTGGTCTGCTTTTCATTAACAGGGGCAGGTGATCTTTTTAAAATAGAAGATAGAATGAATAGTGCAAAATACAAGTAAATACTACAATGCAATATTAAAGTTAATCTGCAGGACAATGATCCCAAAGTAGAGGCCAAGATCAGAAAGATAAATGTCCTTCAGTGGTCCAAACAAAGCCCTTATCTCAACCTAAATTAAAACACTGGCATTATTTGAAACTGAATAGAATAGATCACAATCTTCTTTGTGGGTAAAAAAGGGGTAAGCATATATGATTTGTTTACTTTATATACAGTATAGGGTTTATTTTCGATCAATGATGATGATCAGCACCATAGATGGAGCCAGTAGGGTTCAGGAATATGAAAAAGTCCATTTGTATTGGTTGGAAAGGTGAAAGAAGCATAAGGGTTTGTTAAGCAATGGATTTGCATCATACCTTGTATAACAAATAAGTGCCCCCCCCCAAAGGGCAAACATAATTAGATCTTATGAAACTGCTCAATTAGAGACCAATTGACATTCCATACGGAGGGTATGAAGGGTGTAGGTAGACAGATAATATATTTTCATTGGAGATTGAGATCTTTTTCAGCAATATAGAGCATCTATATTATATTGGGTCCATTAGCTCACCCTAGATTGGTAACTGCAGTCAAATCAAATCAATGCGTATGGTACAAACTTTGGGGGATCAGATGATACAATTGATTCAGAACGTATGCCATGAAAGCCTGATACTTTTAATAAGAGGAAAAAAGGATCAGCATAAGTTTGATACTTAAATTCGGCAAATGTAGCTGTTTCGGGTGCTGTACTTCTAAGGCAGCGTCAAGTATAAATGAACTCTTATAGCTTGTACCTGGTCCCTTCCCTTGCTGTTCTATTTAAAGGAGCAACATGTTTGGAAAAAATCAGACACTTGTCAGAATAAATCTGTAGTCAAGTAAAATGTATTTGAAAAAAAAAACCTCTGCTTCCCAATCTACCCCTTCATACTTAATAACAAGTAACTGCGAGAGAAGATTTGGGGCTAAATCCATTCCGTGAAGGTAAAGTTCATTTCTAGATGAAAAGCACAGGACAAGTATTTCAGTATAACAGACGAGAATCCTGCTGCTTTATACAATATTGTGTTTAATCTAGCAGGAGACCTTATCCGCCTTAACAGCAGTTCATCCTTCTCCATCTAAAGAACCAACACTCCCTTCTCATCATTTTAGCGATATCTTTATCCAATTAGATTTAGGAGGAGAGAGGAAGAAGAGTGGGATATTAAAAACTAAGCACCATCTGAGCAAGAAATGAGTAAAATGTGATCCTTTCATTGTATGTCTTCATAACCTGATGCCATGCTCCCTAAGATTCCAGAAAGAACCAGTAAACAGGGAATTAAATTTAGGGCCTCTGACCACTGTGGTCAAAATGCTGTGTGATAAAGACTGCTAGAAATTCAGCCATCAAGCATGCCAGAACTGCCGCTTTGTATGAACACACACAGAGCAATGGCTGTTCTCTGAACTTTGTGCCAACACAAGGTGCACAGTGCTGTTGGGGACATGGCTGCCGAGGCCTCTGGTGCTTCTTAGCCTGTCCTTTTAAATCCTGTCCTGTTCCTGGGGATGTCCATGTACCTCTCAGCCCCTCTGAATGCAACACTATATTTAGAGCAATGAGCTTCTAAGAGCGCAAAGAGCTGCAGCCAAGGGTGCCAGAAACGATGCTGTTGCCTGGCTTTATAAATGAGGTCTTATGCCTGCCGGGGCAATGCTATGTATCTGTCATCCTCTTGGGTAAACTGAAAACACATACTTATGGTACATTTCAGTTTTCCACCCATATTAAATTTAGTCACTTCTCCCATCTGGGAATTGTTTGCCTCTTGAATGCTGTAAAAGGAGTTGTTAACCTTCAAATGAATATTTAGGGGCAGATTTATCACAGGTCAAGGTGAAGTTTCGAAGTGAAAAACTTCGAATTTCAAGCTATTTTTTGTGTACTTCGACTAGGGAATAGTCATACTTTTGAAAAAACTTCGAAATTCTAAGGTCGAATTTTTTTTGAAGTACTCTCTCTTTAAAACTTCGACCTCGACCATTCGCCAGCTAAAAGCTGCCGAAGTGCTGTTTTAGCCTATGGGGGACCTCCTGCAACCTGTATGGAGGCAATTGGGGGAGTTTGGGAGATCAAAGGTCGAAGTTAAAAAAAACCTCATACGATTCGAAGTAGGCTGAATTCGGCCCACTTGGACCCCCAAAAAACGTCTACCTCCATTCGATTGGTCTTTTTAAATTCAATGTTTTTTTAACTTCGACCTTTGCTAAATATGCCCCTTAGTATGATGTAGAGCAGGGGTCCCCAACCTTTTCTACCTGTGAGCCACATTCAAATGTAAATAGAAGTTGAAGAGCAACACAAGAATGACAAATATGGTCTGTGATTGACTATTGGCAGTCGCTATGTGGACTGATATCCTACATGCGCCTCTGTTTGGCAGTGCACCTGGTTTTAATACAACCAAAACTTGCTTTCAAGCCTGGAATTCAAATATAAGCACCTGCTTTGAAGCCACTGGGAGCAACATCCAAGGGGTTGGCAAGTAACATGCTGCTCATGAGCTACTGGTTAGGGATCACTGATGTAGAGACTGATATTCGGAGACAATTTGCAATTGGTTTTAATTTTTTATAATTTGTGGTGTTTCAGCCATCTGGTTGTTAGGGTCCAAATTACCCTAGCAACCATACATTGATTTGAATAAGAGACTGGAATATGAATAGGAGAGGCCTTAATAGAAAGAAGAGTAATAAAAAATAGCAGTAACAATAAACGTGTAGCCTTACAGAACATTTGTTTAGTAGATGAGGTCAGTGACCCCCATTTGAAAGCTGGAAAGAGACAGAAGAAGAAGGCAAATAATCCAAAAACTATAGTGAAAGAATAAATGAAGACCAATTGAAAAGTTTAGCCCTTCTATAACATACTAAAAGTTAACTTAAAGGCAAACCACCCCTTTAATGCCTGGGATATACATACATTTTCATATCATCATGTTGTGGGCTTGAAGTCTTTCCTGCTGTGCTTTGTCTTTCTGCCTGTATTGTTTTTTGTAGACAATTTCTGCACATATGGCATACGACTGAAGTAGCCTTCCCATCAGTAATAACCAGCTTCACGCCTGCTTATGGGAATTATAAAAGTGCCTTTATCCAGCAGAAACTTATAGCCACATTACATGAGTCTCTGTGTGAGGGGCTGATACAGGAGAAAGGGGACCTCAGTATAAAGTCTAGGGTTTCTATTGACCCTTAATCTACCTGCAGTTCCTGGAAACCCCTCACAGTATCTGCTCTTTACCATGGGTAGGGCTGCAGGCATAAATGCTATGAATATCTAACAACTATTACATACTATAACATGTTCTTAGTACTTAGTACTTATTGTTATCCCCCAAGGAGCCATTGTGATGCTAGGGGCCCTCTATTCCTCATCCATTAGTCTGACTTGCCCTTCCTTACTGCTTTTTTCCAGTTAATCTAAAATAATGATTTATAGGTCCCTCCCCACTTTCATCAATGGGCACAAATGACTATTCCCTCATTATCTCTCATTTATCCTTCTCAGCTCTATACAGTATGTATTTTTTTTTTACTTTCTTGCATAGAACTAAATATCTCAAACACAAACAATGTCCATAAATCATTTTTCCTGTATGATGTTCATTTAGGTAAATCATTCTCCCAGATGTTCTGAAAGTATGAAGGCTGGGTGTTGACTATAGTGATGGGCGAATAAATTCGCCAGGTACTAATTTGCGGTGAATTTCCCTGTTATGTCACAGCGAATAAATTTGCGAAAGTGTGACGGAAATTCAATGGCAAAAAAATCCACCATGAGAAAAAAAAATTATTCGAACACCCATTGACTTTAACGCACTTGGAACAAATAGTTGCACGTCAAATTTGATGTGCGTCAAAATTATTTTGATGTCCATTGACTTCTATGCATTTCATGATTTTTCACCATTTTGTGAATTTTTCGGTAAATTTGCAAATTTTTCGGCGAAACGGCACAGATTCGCCCATCACTAGTTGACTATGATAAGCATGTGAGACCTTGGTGAAACAAAAGTTTTAGCACCTCAGCCCTATGCCTTTGATATACAACGTACAACCTAATCAGCAGATAACAATGAATAGTATAGGTATGGGATACCTTATTTGGAAACCCGTTATCCAGAAAGCTCCAAATTACAGGAAGGCCATCTCCCAAAGACTCCATTTTATCCAAATATTCCCAATTATTAAAAATGATTTCTTTTTTCTCTGTAGTAATAAAACAGAAGCTTGTACTTGATTCAAACTAAGATATAATTAATCCTTATTGGAAGCAAAAAATGGAGAGCAAGGACCTGCATTCGCCCCATGAATACAGTGCTGCCTGCGTATGGGAGAAAAGTATTCATGAGGGACAGGGGGTTCATAAGCAGACATGGTTGTACTAAATTACCCATATGGTTAAGGCATACCACTCTGAGGGCCACTCCAAAGAAACAGAGGATTAAGGGTAGAAGGAATGAGGTATACAAGTAAGGGATCCTTTATCCGTTATCCGTTATCCAGAAAGCTGTCTCCCAGAGACTCAATTTTATCCAAATAATCCAAATGTTTAAAAATGATTTCGCTTTTCTCTGTAATAATAAAACAGTATCTTGTGCTTGATCCAAACTCAGATATAATTAATCCTTATTGGAAGCAAAACCAGCCTATTGGCTTTATTTCATGTTTACATGATTTTCAAGAAGACTTAAGGTATGAAGATCCAAATTATGGAAAGATTATGGGTAGCAGGCCCCATACCTGTATATGTATAGTGTTGACCTTTATTTGCCGTATCTTGATGGACAATGCCAAAAATTTTGTATTTAATCAATGCCAACAATATTTTCTTTACCTGGTGAAAATGGAGCAATCCCTCAAATGTATTCAGCTGAATGGCATACGTACTGTATCATAACATAACAAACAAAGAGGCTTTGTGCCCCATTATTCTTTTTTTATTTTTCTTTAGCTGACATGTCAAGCACACGTGCATTTTTCTGGACAGAGTAATCATGATCAGTGATAGAAAATATGCTACAAGAGGAAATCTTGTGAGAAGCCAGAGGTCAAGTAAAGTATCAGTTAAGCAATATTCCATGAATAGAACAAGGTACAAATACTATTAACTAGCGCAAATAGACAATGAGAAGGCACAGCACCCGACTTTTTCCAAGCAAGGACTTAATATAAAATATAGTCCTGGGAGGGTTATACATAAGACTCATATAGTCTGCAATATAGATATATATATTTTGTGGGTGGCTTGTTCTTCTTCAGTTCTAGAAAGCTAAAGCTATGGATGTACTCTGACCATACACAGGAGCCTCTGTGCTGTTACTCCATTTCTCGTGACCAAGAAATGAACCTCTGCTTCTTGACACTTACATTCAATTTGAGTGAAATCAGTTTGAAGCTGTTACCTGGAGCCCAATACACAGTCTGCGTCATGAATGCATGAACAAAATGTGAACCGCAGGCCCTGATAATAGGATCTCTCCATGGCAACGTGTATTCTTAATCCCCATGAATAAAGGCTGCTAGCCTTAATTTACAATGTGAAGTAGCGTCCCTATGAATAGACACCCACAACACAGCCAACTGTTCCACCTGTAACTCCTTCACTGCTACAGTATTTGTCTACAAGTGTATTGCATTGTCATGTGCTGCCAGGAATTCTAACTGTGATCTCTCTCTCTCTCTCTCTCTCTCTCTCTCTCTCTCTCTCCCTCTCTCTCTCTCTCTCTCTCTCTCTATTTATCTCTCTATCATCTATCAATATATCTAAATATGCAGGCAGGGTGATTGGCTCCTAGTGACTGTTGTGTGAATGTGTGAACTTAAATGGGACAGGGGCAGACAAGCAATGATTTAATAGTAGTAGTATCAGCCTCTAGTGCCACTTTCCCATGGATACTTATACACTGTGTGGGTGTGTAATCCCATTAATAACTGCTCTCTGCCCCTTGTGTTAGTGACACAGACTCACATAAAGAACACTTTTACCAACAACACCTTAATTCTCTATTGTGCCACCATATGCCACTCTCCGTTAGCTGATTCTATACCATGTATAACACCCTTATCTAGATAGAACTCCTGAGGTCTACTCACTAGGATGCAACGTAGCACAAGGATTTTGCTTTACCCTAACTAGCACAGCATGGTTTGTAATTAACATACAAACTCTGTTATTCTGCTCTACATGCTGAGTTCCCCCTGCTTCATGCCAAGCTGGGAAGGGTGGGAGCTACAACATGGAGCTGGTCACTGCTCCTGTATAAACTATAACAAACAAGGGCAAGTTGTGCTCACCACTAATTTTTAAAACCATTAGGCGGGGGTGCAATTAGGCTGTGACCACAAAATACATATAGACAAATACAAGAGTCCTCTGCACTCAACCCATTATCCTTATATTAAAGACATTCAGACATTATGTGCATACTGCTACTAAAAAATGCATTACCCTTTAAACAAAACAGCAACCCGCATATTAACCCACTTTGATCCACTACCGGACCCGCTGCCTTATCCACAACCCTTCGACCACCATCAAACAGGAAGTGATGGTGCTGCAAACTGGAAGGGATGCATCAAAAGTGGGCGGGGACACTTGAAAAGGATAAAGTATAGACAATATTATATAAGATAAGAAATTTAGATGAGACCCGCAACCCGACCCACGACCCGCAACTCCGCAGACCCGCAGGTATACCAGCACCTGAAAATCCTCCCCTCATTCTGCAGAGTGCCCGCTTTCTTTGCAGGTAACCCGTGGGTACCCGACCCGCTGCAGGACTCTACTATGGGTCCCTACAAATATATTAACCCTGCCTGGATTGCATTTATCGGTTAACTGTAGAGCCACTGAGCTCATGTGCATGCTGGCAGTTGTTACTCGGGAACAGCTGGAGATCTGACGATCCCAAGTGCAATGTGCATTCATTAGTGCAGAAAGGTACAGTTCCATGTATGCATGGCTCTGCCAGTTGGGATGCATGTACTTAATGAATTTTATGTATACACAAGGGTATGAGTATGTGTTCCATTTCATTCTATACTAATCAATAAGGGCGGACATTAGTGAACTGCTATTGTAATTACAAAAGGCTAGGTGCAAAAGCAGCAGTGCTAAGGGATGAAAAACGGTGTCCCCTTAGAACTCCATGTACAGTATGACACATTTGCTCCTTTTTCTCTCTGTGCTGCCATCTGCACTTTGTAATTGTTAATACATCTGATGCAAGGTACACGGTGCTGTACCAAGTAATATGTAAGTACAGTACTCCCAAATCTCTTGCATCTCCCGGCCAGAAGATCAGGCCAGGAGATGGGTAAGTACAGAATATAGCGTTAAATAAACCTATGCTATGTTCACACGTATGGGTTACACTTGCAACTCTTACATTTCTGGGTGGGCTCCCACATATGGATGAAGGATTGAGTAACAGAACAGAGAAGGCGTCAGTTTCACTGGACAGGTGAATTTCACTTTTGTAACCACTGGAACTGCAGCCTGTGCTCTGCGCCTTAAACTCAGTTGAAAACACAGGCCACCATTTGGTTCTTGCTACTGTTTCCTTTATGCCTCCTATATGGGGTATTGGCACTGCCAGGCATACCTACCTGGCAGCCCCAGCATCTGCCAATAGCAATTGATATACTCATTGTAAATGCCCACTGCTCTTCAAGCTGATATCAACTGGAATCTTGTGTTTAGAACCAAAAAAAAGATTGATTTAGACAAAGGATAGTTCTACTGACCCAGACTCATATGTCTGTATGTGGATATGATGCCCTGCCTATGAGCAACAGTTTTGTTTTCCTATAATATGGAATATGTGGGTATGGCTCAGCTCCAGAACCCTCGTCCTCTCATAACTGAAGATAATTGCAGGTTGTGTTGCTGTGTTTTATAGGCAGCGAGGCATGTCCTTGCTGTGATTAATTACACCTTCCAATCAGAATGTCATTAGCACAGTTTCTTGTGGCTGGGTCGAAAACAAAGAGAAAAAGGGGTCTGAAAAAAAAATGAAGAAGAGGGGCCGAAAATATTTTTTCCTTTGCACCCACAGCAGGATATTATGTTTTAGTTGTTTGTGATGCTGCTAGGCTCAATTATTTGGTGGGAGGTGCCGTTGGGGTCTTATTGTACAAGCAAAGTCACATTATTATCAGAAACACTTTGCAGGTCTGTTTGTCAGCTCAGCCAACACAAGTGATACAACAATGCTGCTGCAGTACCATTCAGTAAATAGCATTATTCAATTGTGAGCTATGTCAATATTTTTATATGTATGCAGTGCCTCTGTAACAGGTATACATATTACAATATGAGCCAGATACACAGCACAGTATAATATGTCCACAGCTTAGAAGCCAGGCAGCCTATATTAGTCAGCTCAGTCTTATTGCAGCTTATTGCAACCATGCAAATGCCTGCAAAGGAGATAGATAAAGGGGTGACTGTGGGGACCCAGCACTTACACGGTTATTTCATTACTTGTGCTGAAGGTAGATTAATATGAATTAGCAATAACTCATTATACTCATATATTCATGCACCTCCAGTTGTCATGGAGCCATCCGTATATAATAAACACGCATAAAATAAAAACTAATTACATATAACATCAGTGTGATGAAGAATATTTACATCCACTCGGCACATTATGGGTCTCCTTTAAGAACGGAGGCTCTGTGCCAGACAAAAGCAAGCGATAGTGACATTTTTGCTTGAGCATGCCATGGTGATATAGCGCCTTTCATTTAGGAAAATGCATAGCGCAGAGCTCCATTCTCTGCTTAATGGAATTCCTGGTCACCTTCAGCTAATGAGGTATGAAATGTCAGTGCTAATATGATTATTATAAGAAAGGAAAAGCGTGCCAAAGTGCTAAATGAAACAACCAGCAACATAAAAAAACCCTACAGCTAGTAACAGCAGTACAAACATGCTACGATGGCAAATCGAAAAATGTCATTGCTAGATTAGATGGAGATTAGATGGGTTTGTCAGACTTAGCTCTGGTGGGGCCCAGGACAAACAGACTTTAGGGTCTTATTATTTATTACAGTGTACCGTACAGTTAACAACAACTGAAAGACAGCAAGCCTGATCCATACTGACCCATAAATAGCAACAACTGGAAGACTGCAAGACTGATATACAGAGTTTCCAACACCATCTTGCTCTAATGTCACCATCTTTCTTTGCCAAGTTGCCAACCCTCTTGCTACAAGATGTCCTGGTATCACTGTGGTAGTGTGTGTGCTTCACCCTTTCTGTCGTCTCAATTCATTATCCTCTTGCAAAAATAGAGACTGACCCATACATAGCAACAACTGGAAGTTAAAATATTCAGCATTACATAGCGTATCTATCCCAGGGGCCTAACTTCTTGAGTCTCACCAGAATGAGTTTACTACACTTAGTTTGTGTAAAACAGCTCCCTATTTACCTCCCTTCAGTGGCATGACTTTCATACAGTAATAACTGAAAAGCAATTTCTTAGAGACAACCCCCCCCCCCAGAACACAAGATATGTTCTGTTTCTTTAGAGACATTAGGGATTATTTATGGAATGGAAAGGCACAGGAGGTCCATGACCTGTGTGAAATCATGGTGCCATGGATAAATAACTTACGTATTCCAAATATTCATCACGTTTACCTTTGCTCCAAACTACTGTCCAGTTAAAAAATTGGGGGCCTGTAGCCATGGGTCATCCCTATGCTGTATATGCAGGACTATTTACCCCTCTCCTGCTGTCCAATAGGAGCTCTATTATCCTATATAAATTGCTGCTGTACCCTATTCTGTTTGTGCATTTCAACCATTGCAATAGGAGATCTCTCTGCAGTGCTATTTTTCTTGATTATAACCCAGTTTACTTGTGAACTGTATGTTTATATGGCTAAGCATTGTCATTGCAGGTGACACATAGCAGAAGATGCCGTATTCATCTGTACCTGTGCTTTAGAACATACACCATTTGTCTGAATTTACTTTCTAATGTCTGAAGAGCTCACGTTAGGAATTTATACTCCATTCTGCCTGTTTTTAGAGCAGCGATGCTCAAACTCCATTCAAACAATCTTACAATCCAGTCATCCGCCCACCACTGCCATAATTGCCTGCAGTTGGACTCAAAGTATTGCAAATCCCAAGTGCCATCTAGTGGCTGACAGAGGACAGCTCCTTTCAGAGCACGATTCTCTTTTTGCAACCCAAATACAGTAATACAGTCGTTTCTAGAAATGCGGTTCATAGGGAACATGCCCGTAGTGTAGGGACCTGTCACTATTTGAGTTCCTACCAGGACCTTAAGCAACCCACTTTTGCTGTTTAGTTATCAAACGGTGAACTGACAGTTCACCAGAGAACTCTAAAAATCCTATACGTGAGTTGTGAAAATCGTCTCTGATAAAAAAGCTTCTTCCTTTTATAATATAATAACCCACAATTTCTTTAATGTGATATAGAGATGCCTGCTGCAATCACTGTATAAATGTATTGTGTCCCATCAAGTACAGAAAGTAGTCCATAGAGTACTTCTTGTATGTCTTATATTAATCAGGAAAGAATAGTTGGAGGGAATTTTTGGATGTAAGGACTTTCCTACAGTAGATGAGGGGGTACAGGACTAACATGGGCAGTGTTGGACTGGGCTGGCGGGCAGGGCAGCCATCAGGGGGGGACAGGGTGAGAGTTGTAGGGGGCCCCGAGGGTAGGGGGGGCCTGCCACGCCACACTTACTTGATTAGCCGGGCCCCCCATCTTTCTGAGAGCTGCTGACTTCGGGAAGGCATGGACGTTTAAGGGGCCCTGGCCACCAATTTTCTTATAATGTGGGGGGGGGGGCCTGGCCACCAATTTTGGCCACCAATTTTTTTTTCTCATGTGGGGTCCTAGCCACCAATATTTTTTAATGGGGGGGCACTGGACACAAATGTTTTTTTTATGGGGGGCCCTGACCATCAATATCTTTTTATTTTTTATTAACACGTGGGAACCCTAGCCACCAATATTTTTTTTGTTATATTACTGTGAGGTGGGGAGGGTGGACCTGTAGGTGGGGCTGGTGGTGGGCGCAGCCCAGGGGGCCCAGGGCATTTTGTCGTATGGGGCCCTGCGATTTCTGATGGCGGTCCTGCTGGCGGGTCAACGTAAAAAACCCCAGTGGTTACTGGTCTTCATGTGCCCCTCTGGCCCTGGCTCATTCCCCCACTGTACTACCCCCCTCCACTGATGACAGTCACAAGGAGGAAAGTAAGTATGTAGTGGGGAGAGGTGGGGGCAGTTCTATGTTGGACACTGGGAGCTGAGAGGGCCCTTCAGTTTGCATGGAGGGCCCTTCAAGTCAAAGATCTGGTGGATCCCAAGGTCTTAGAGCAACCCTGAACATTGGGGCTAAATTGCAATAATGTATTTAACCATAGCAGCCTATCAGCAATTAATTTTGATCAATCCATTTCAAGTTTGAAAATGAAAGCAATTTCCATAGGGCTTATTTATAAATGATGTTAAAACACCTCGGTGCACTTGGACTTGCTTTGCCTATTTTGATGCCTGAGGTGAAAGAAGCAGCATAGTGCCCGGGTACTATATACCTAACACCTGTCTTGACCAGGAAAGATGTACAGGACTCACTTTAGAGGGGATATTTACTAAACGCTGAAAGCAAAAATCATAAAAAATTTGTGACTTTTTTTTATAAAAGCTGACTTTTAAAAAATAAATCTTGATTTTTTCGGGAATTTATTAAACCCCGAGGATGGAAAAGTCAGAATCAGAAAATCCGGCATCTCAGACTTGTCGAGGTTGCATATAAGTCAATGGGAGAAGTCCCAATGATTTTGTGTGCAATACCCCAAAGTTTTCGGGCAAAAAGCATAAGAAATCTGAGTTCTCGGGTGATAAATCCAAAAAAATCGGAGTTTTCGGGTGAGAAATCTAAAAAATCATGAAAATCAGATTTTTTATCGCAAAGAGCATTTTCGGGAGAATGCAATAATATGTAAATGTAAAAAACCAGAGCGGATTTCAGAGTTTGCATCAGAAAATGTTGAGATAAAATCGGACTTTGATAAAAAAAAAACCCCTATGTGTTGTACCTTAGAGGCATTACATGCAGCTGAAGGGTTCAACCTCATCCCAACCATGGGCCGTCCTTCTCTCACCGGTGCCATTTGCTCACAGATTACTAACCGGTGCCTCTAGTATCGGGCACAAAGGGTTTCACCTGATTACAGTCATTGCAGTTACACTGGAATTCTGAGAAAGGACATTGCATTGTGGGAAAAAGAACATAGCTGATGTTTTGCACCTTGCACTTTGTTAGTACAGTAAATGACAGGGCTATTTATATATAATAGAAGATAACTTGCTTATCAGCATTGGAGGGACCCCCATGAGACAAATTGTGTAACATAGGTTAGATAATTCAGCACATACATGGGGGGCTGCAGTCCTCCAGCTGATTTACATATCTGTTTTCCCATTAGATTGGGGTCTCGCCTCTCTGCATCACCCACATTAAATCATAATCTCCGGCCCCAAAGACACACAGAGAGGCCAACCTGGGGCACCGGTTTTCATCAATTATAGACTATGAGCAGCAAAAGAACAGAATATTGTGTATGTGTGCGAACATTAAGGAAAAAAAGCAGCTGTGGTTTCCATAGCAACAGTTGCCCATGTCATATAAGCATGCGTGCTGCTGCATCCTCTGGAAATATGATCGAATATGCAGTGGATCGAGGGAATTATAGAAAAAGCCATAGGCCCTTGTATGGTAACTCCATCATGTCTAATATTGCTGCTTAATTATAATGAGCGCGTGCTTCCCCTGCCCCTGCTGAACAAACTGACGGCAAGAACTGAACAGTAAATTAATTGGACTTTTCTTTATTTTGCCATGTTTGCTGCTTTATGGGTAACGGCAGACAGGGTCTTTTATTCTCATTCTATTTCTCAATGAAATGCAAGTATGGACTTATCATGGATTTAGGGGTGGTTAACCTTTGAGGTCACTTTTAGTATGTGATAGAATGTCCAGTTCCTAGTAACTTGGCCTTAAGTACTTATATTTTTAGTATTTTAGTAATTTTCCTTGCTCTTTATAGCATTCAAATTGCCCCCATCTAAAAAAAAACAAAAAAAAACAAAAAAAAACAAGGCTACAAATTGTTAATGTAAGGCTACAAATGTAATATTATTGGGGATGCAGCGAATACAGGATTCGGGCTTTTTCAACAGGATTCTGATTCGGGTAAATACTAATTTGCATATGCAAATTTGCGCCGTGGAAGGGAAATCACATGACTTTTTGTCACAAAACAAGGAAGGAAGAAATGTTTTCCTCTTCCCACCCCTAATTTATATATGCAAATTAGAATTCGAATTCGGTTCAGTATTCGGCCAAATTTTTTCTGAAGGATTCGGGGGTTTGGCCGAATCCAAAATAGTGGATTCGGTGCATCCCTAATTATTATTGCTACTTTTTATTACTCATCTTTTTATTCAGATCCTCTCATATTCAAATTCCAGTCTCTTATTCGAAGCAAAACATGGTTGCTAGGGTAATCTGGACCTTAGCAACCAGGTTGCTGAAACTGGAGAACTGCTGAATAAAAGGCTAAATAACCATAAATGATAAAAAAAATTAAAGCCAGTTGCAAATTGTCTCAGAATATCACTCTCAATATTATTTTGAGTTTTGTTTTCCACTATTATACGAGTTTTTGAACATTTTTTTGGGTCAAAAGTCACATTTTCAGGTTGAAAAAAAACTCAAATTTTAGAGATTTATTATATCTGACCCTGGAAATAGCTCAAATTAGAAAATACACCATCTAACAGCTGTCGAGGTCATGCACGAGCCAATGGCAGAGGTCCCTTGAACCATTTGAAGATGTTAATGGTCTTCATGATGTTAGAGTTTTTCTCTGAGGCTTTTGTCTGAAAACTCAATCATTTCTTGCAATTCAAGTTTTTTCCTGCCGAAAACGCACTGAATCAAGTTATTTCTTAAATTAGAATCCATTCGAGTTGTGAGTTCGAGTTCATTCAAGGTATAAAAAAAACTCAACTTTTGATAAATAACCCCCTAAAAGTTAATTTAAAGGTGATCAACCTCGTTAAGGACAGACAGGATGATCTGGGTCTGTTCTGTAGGTCCAAGGGTAGAAACCAAAACCCCGAATCGGTGTGATTGGGATTTTTCACCAAGTACCTGATGGTGTATATAAGTATAAAACAATTATGTACTTGTTTTAAGTTCTTGTGCTCCACTTTAAATAAGGCTTGCCATTGGGACAGGGTTAGTGTATCCTCCAGATATCACAGCTCCACATCAATATGAACACACCCCTGTCAAAATAATATCCCAACTGTTCCCCTTTAGGGGGTTATAAACACTGGCAAATGTACAATATGCCCTCAGACTGCTACAAGCAGCAACCAATCAGATCTTGGCTTTTACCTATAAGAGCAGCAAAGGTAAGCATTGGACTGGGTGCCATGGGTTACAAGACCAGGATAGATGTATACAAGTATTACTGAATAAACCCCCCTTCCAATAACACTAGTGACAGATGTTCTTACACAGCTCCACACTGTGCCGCACACTAACGTTCCCAGACAAAGTGTCACAATCAAAAAGTGACATTGCGGGAAGCATACATAATTGACGACACATCACTAAATTATTGAATGGCAAAGTCCAGCATCGTTTTCTTTCATATTCACAACCGTCTACACTGCAGATTCTCTTTCAATGTCGGACATAACCCCTTATTCAGTAAGCTCCGAATTACGGGAAGGCCATCTCCCATAGACTCTATTTTAATCAAACAATTAAAATTGTAAAAAAAAAAATGTTTATTTTTCTTTGTTATAATAAAACAGTACAGGTATGGGATCTGTTATCCAGAATGCTTGGGACCTGCGGTTTTTGTAATTTGGATCTTCATACCTTAAGTCTACTAGAAAATGATGTAGATGAGAGAAAGGGGCGCTAACTGGTTTAATTATGTGTAAAACCAAATAATGCACACAAATAACAAAGTCCAAATACTCCAAAGGTCAAAATCAAATGTTCAATGCTCCAAGGGTTAAATGCAAATTATCCGAAAAATCCAACAAATGTTCCACGTGGGGTGCTGCCTGCTTAATCTGCTGGTCCCAAGTAGGAAAAGTTATGTTTATTACTAGAAAATCATGTAAACATTAAATAAACCCAATAGGCTGGTTTTGATTCCAATAAGGATTAATTATATCTTAGTTTGGATCAAATACACAGTACTGCTTTATTATTACAGAGAATAAGTAAATCATTTTAAAAAATGTGGATTATTTGGATGAGTTTATGGGAGATGACTGCTTTCATTTCAGAAGAATCTTCTTGTGGGTTTCCTGCTAACACCCCCTTTTCAACATTAGTCCAATAAATAGGACATGTGCCTATTGGTTTACAGAAACCCCTCAGCTTCAGCCTTTGTTAGGCTTTCAGATAAGGAGCAGCTCATTATACAGAAATTATACAAAAATTTGGATTATTTGGATAAAATGGAGTCAGTTTGTATGAGACAGCTTGTCCGTAATTCAGAGCTTTCTGGATAATGGGTTTCTGGATAATGGATCCCATCCCTGTACCTTGTACTTGATCCATTGGAAGCAAAATCAGCCTATTGGGTTTATTTAATGTTTACATCATTTTCTAGTAGACTAAGAGTCCCCATAGACGCGACGATTCTTCTTGCCGAACGACCGATTTTAGGGAAGTCCGACCAATCCTTCGAAATAATCGTGCGGTTAGTGGGATTCGAACAATTGTACATCTTACGATTTTTCGGGCGACATCTGTCAGGAAATTGATCGGCCAGGTTAAAAAATCTATGGCCAGCATAAGGCATGATGATTCACATTACAGAAAGATCCCTTATCCAGAAATTCACATATCCCGAGTATTCTGGATATTATAGCTTGTCACCCCAGGGCATGTGCCACCTCTATCTTACCCTACCCTAAAAATCAGGCCCTGACTCATCAGAGAACTTGCCCATTTATCGGTGGAAGATGAAACTGGGGGATTGGAATGAGCCAAGGTTACAAGTCCCGTCAGCAGTGACTAATGTTCCGGTTCTGGTCGTGTGCCCAACTCTGTTCATTCGGATCGCTTCTGGAAGCGCAAGGTGACCGGGACATGTTCACAGCTTGAGGTGACCTTTTTTTTTTTCCCTCTGCTGTAAAACATTGGTTATTAATCAAGAGTAATTAGTGGTGATTTACATTAAGTAGAATAATTATGCGCCGTCATGCAAGGATTCCTTGGGAGAGGGAGTGTCTCACGCTGCTAAATTGCACTTTTTGGCTGACACGTTATGCAAACATTTATTAATGTCGCCCGCAGCTGGTATTTTAGTAAAGATCTGTTACAGAGGATCTCACACACCCTCACAATATCGAGGCTGCTCTGTTTGCACAGAAATATTCCCCACTGGAAAAATAACAGAGATTTCTATGGCGTTTCGTATACTAGAATTGTACAGGAGGCCACCCTTGATAATCAGTTGATAGAACAGCAACCCTCTAATCATGGACAAACAACAATACCCAGTACCAAATAACTGCCAAAGCCTAGGGTTTTGGTTGAAGGAACACAGACAAGCCATACCTCTTCCAGATCTTTGGTATCCAGTTGGTTCACATTAAAGATTAACAGCCTAATACATTCCCTTCTAATGGGGTCTTAAATGATTTTAGTTTTAGTTTGAGCCAATGCAGGTATAGGATGCGTTATCTGGAAACCAATTATCCAGAAATCTTAGAATTATGAGAAGGCCATCTCCCATAGACTCCATTTTATTCAAATAATCCACATTTTTAAAAATTATGTCCTCTGTAACAATAAACAGTACCTTGTACTTTTTCCTAAGATATAATTAATCCTTATTGGAAGCAAAATCAGCCTATTGGGTTTATTTAATGTTTACATGATTTTCTAGTAGACTTAAAGGGGTTTGTTCGCCTTTGGGTTAACTTTTAGTATGATGTAGAGAGCGATATTCTGAGACAATTTGCAATTGGTTTTCATTTTTTATTAATTAAGGTTTCTGAGTTATTTAGCTTTTTATTCAGCAGGTCTTTAATTTGCATTATAAACAATGTGGTTGCTAGAATCCGAATTACCTAGCAACCATGCATTGATTTGAAAAAGAGACAGGAATATGAATAGGAGAGGTCTGAATAGAAAGATGAGTAATTAAAAGTAGCAATAACAATAAGTTTGTAGCCTTACAGATGGGGTCAGCGACGCCCATTTGAAAGCTGGAAAGAGTCAGAAGAAAAAGGCAAATAATTATAAAACTATAAAAAATAAATAATGAAAACCAATGGAAAAGTTGCCATTCTATTACATACTAAAAGTTTATTTAAAGGTGAACCACCCCTTTAAGGTATGAAGATCCAAATTAGGGAAAGATTCATTATCCGTAAAACCCCAGGTCCTGAGCATTCTGGATAACAGGTCCCATACCTGTATATCAATTGCCCATAACATGTGCCAACCTATAGACCAGTCAGCACCTTACTGACTCATGTATGGGACCTCCCAATAGCCTCCTGTCCAATTGATATCTAGCTCAAACTCAACGAGCAAGGACGGCATATACGTAAGCAGGGGGATGAATCTGCATTATCTGATCCCAATTTGAAGATATGGAGTTGTCCTTTAGTGGTGGGCGAATTTAGTTGCCAGGCGCTAATTCGCGCGAATTTCCACGGTTTCACACCGGCAAATAAATTCGTGCAATTGCCGCAAGAATTCGCAGGCGTCCAAATATTTTTACGCCGGCAACAATTCTGACGCCGTCGACAATTCTAGGAGGCCATTGACTGGGCGTCAGAATTGTCGCCGGCGTCCAAAATTTGCGCTTCACAAATTTTACGCGGTTTCGCAAATTTAGCAGGAAATTCACAAATTTTTCGGCAAAGCGACGAAACGAATTCGCCCATCACTATTATCCTACTGTAAATGGCTTTCAACCTTGTTTAAGAAAGAACACAGGGCTCATTTCAAAGGTTCAGGAGAGCAGTGACAAGCACCAGCACTTGAGTCTGTACCCATGGTAAAAAGGCCATTGTCTATTTATTATATGCTGAATTGTTTTTGCCCTTTTCTTTGCCAGTTCCCCTATCTGTAACATTGAATTGTGGTTGCCAAAGGGGCATTGTGGCTGGGGAGGTGGACCCTTGAGGACCCTTGGTGGGCTCGAACCCCCTCAGTCAGACGTTGTGCAAAGGGGTCAGTTACTGACAGCAGGGAAAGGTGCAGATTTCAAAAAAATAGGCACAGGTTTCTCATACTTTGCACCGAGTTCTTCCATTAACCCCTGTAAAAATGGAGAACAAGGGTCTGCATTCGCCCCATGAATACAATGCTGCCTGTATACGGGAACAAAGTATTCCTGAGGGGCAGGCTGCAAGGGGTTCATAAGCATAATACATGGTTGGACTAAATTACCCATATGCCTAAAACAAAACACCCAGGAGGTCCCCTCCAAAGAAACAGGGGATTAAAGGTAGAAGGAATGAATTATACAGGTAACGAGATTCATTATCTGGAAACCTGTTATCCAGAAAGTTGTCTCCCATAGACTCCATTTTATCCAAATAATCCAAATGTTTAAAAATAATTAAGTAATAATAAAACAGTAGCTTGTACTTGATCCCGACTGAGATATCATTAATCCTTTTCGGAAGCAAAACCAGCCTATTGGATTTATTTAATGTTTACATGATGTCCTACTAGATTTAAGATATGATGAACCGTTAACTGGAAAACCTCAGGTCCCAAGCATTTTGGATAACTGGTCCCATACCTGTAATTGGAGTAGGCAAAAAGGTCTTAATACAAAAGAGGGAAGGGTGAAGGAATGGATTTGGGGGGGGGGCTAATACACTTGTTGGGGGCCATGTCTGCTAATTGCAGAATTAGATATAATTAGGTAATGATTAACTAGCTGGCTTGTGGACCCTCCTTTGGAATTTATTGTATCCCTTAATATATCCCAGTGCCAGAAAAAGAGTAAATACTGAACAATCCAGTTCCTAAGCTTGATGCAGGTTAATACTAGCGCATGTGAGGAAGGGAATGCAGAGACTTTGCTGAGCTTCATACATTAAACATAATTCCTGGCACATATGCAAATAGACTCTTGTCCAATTAAGCATACAGCGCAGCGAGTGGGCTCCACGTCATAGCTTCTCAATGCCTCAGTCACTTCTATAAAGGGTAAATCAGATTGAAATTGCTTTTGTGTGTGTCTCCTTGGAACAGGTGTGGGATTGTTTCAACTGGTGCCTGCTCCACTCCCTCCTTTACCATCATGCTCCGTCCCTGCTGGCACAGACCTCTGAGCTCCACACAAGCGTCTGATCGGTTGGAAGGGGGGGGGAGAGAAATGTTTGCTGCGGAGAGAGGACGTGCGGAGCATACTCCCGAGCTGCTCATTACTGCAAGCGGATGGCAGGGAGCTTGGAATCATTAAATACTTTGGACGTGGTTTGGATTCAAACAGCATTCCATGCAGAGCAAATACAGCCCACGGCTTGTGTGTACTGCAAATAATAAACAGCGGGGCCTGAGGAAGGAGATTCAAAGAATGTATATAAAGGGCCAACTGACTACTGAGTCATTGTTTCTATGAAATGCGCGTTGTATTAAAGTATGAATTTATTTGCTTAGCCCCATTACTGATCTCTAATGATCTTCTACCTGGCGAGTAAATAGTTGTTATATACGTTCAATGTTCCACTCTCACACATATGCATACAGGTGTGGGATGCGTTATCCAGAAACCTATTATCCAGAACGCTCCAGACTTATGGGAAGGGCATCTCCCACAGACTCCATTTTGCTCAAATAATTCAAAATGAATGATTATCCTTTTCTGTGTAATAATAAAACAGTAACTTGTACATCAGGTCTGGCCACTGGTGAGTGACCACCAGTCAGGAGCCTATATGCGGAGTAACCCTGGAAACACTCTTAAATGATTGGAGAATTAGCTGAAGGTTTAAAGAATAAATTTAATTAGCAAAATAAGAAAATAACCAAAAAGTCCCAAATACAGGCCAGTGGTGAGGCTAACAGTGGAGAAGAGCAAGTCCGGGAAACAGGCAAAATGGTCAGGTGAGGTCCAAAAGGCAGGCTGAGGTCAAATGTCAGCCAGCAGATGAGCACGGTTGAGTAACAGGCTGGAGGTCAGAACCAGGGAAATCCACTAGAATCGGGTACCAGGTGGGAACAGGAGGACAGAAGCAAGGAAAACCGGTAGCAGACACAGAACCAGGGATATCAGGAATCAGAAAAGTCTAGAGGCTAGATCAGACGTAGGAGCTCGGATGATCAAGCAACAAGAAGTTCCATTGCAAAGCTTTATAAAGGGCCTTGATTGAGGAATCAACAACACAGGGGAAGTTAATTGTTATGCAGGAAGCCTTATCGTGAGTCTGTTCAGGACAGTGTCCAGCATGAGTACTTGGACCCATCAGTGGCTCATCAGAACCATGCAGGAGTATCCAAACACAAAGGCCAGGGTTTGAGTCTTGACATTGTACTTGATCCAAACTAAAATGCAATTAATCCTTATTGGAAGCAAAATCAGCCCATTGGGTATTATTTTACATTTAAATAACTTTTAGTAGATTAGCGATCCAAGTTACAGAAAGACCACTTACCCAACCCCAGGTCCAGAGCATTCTGGATAACAGGTCCCATGCTTATAGCAACAAAAAGGGGCAATATGCACAGCAGATAAAATGACCCATCTGGCTTGTCAGAGGATGGTATTAAGAGATACCTCTGCATCTCAATTCTAAAAGAATGTTACAGATTATCTGTTGGATTGAGATCAGAAGGGTCATTTAAATTGCAGATTGTGCCCACATTTTCGGAACTTTGCACAGTTTGTAAATGCGTAAAAGGGGGGAGATTTATAAGAGTCGAGCAAGTGATACCTTGGCCTGGTCATCTGCAAAAGCATCATCCGACTAACCAGAACAACCAGGTGCAAATCTTCCAGGAGGAATGGGTCACAGTTTGCCATGCTGTTATTCACTTGCCCAAAACCGCCAATGAGGTAATGTCAAAAAAATTGCACACAGTTTTCCAGAGCAACCAACTACCATGTCATTTAAAATGATGTTTCTTCAGTCCAAAGGGCTGTTCTACCGTTTTATTGTATAAAACCCACTAATGTATCTGTAAAGCAACATAACAGTTATCATGTTGCCCCACATACCCACCTGTCATAGTATTTCCTTGTAAGTTCCATTCTTTATTTACCGGCTTAGTTTTACTTATCTACTCCAGTCCAGCTCAATAATATCCGTCTTAAGGACTTGGACTCAAAACTGCACTGTATAGTCAAGGTGAAGTTTTGCAAGGGATCTATACAGAAGCACAATTCTGATTCATCCCACAACCTAATGGCCTTTTTATATGCAAAGGACTGGAGCACTTTATTAACCTTAGTAGACGCTGACTGACACTGCCTAGAATTGCTAGGTTGATATGACAATAAGCCTCCTAGTTCAGCTCAGTAAAGGAGGTTCCAACTAGTGATGTGCAGGCCGAGCCAATACCGACCTTGCACTCTTCTCTGTGGGTGGCAGGTTTCTGCTTTTATAGAAGCTGTGCCTGCTCGCCCCACCCCTTTTGTGACATCATTGGTGGGACGGGTCTATAAAAGGAACCCGGAAGTCTGGCTCGGGTTCCTTTTATAGACCCGGGTGGTGGGAGGTCGGGTGGCAGGCGGGTGCTGGTAGGGGAAATCGCTAGTTCCAACACAATTCAATTTAGCGTGTATCCAGCATTCATATTGTTTTTGTACATGCATTTAGCAACACTAAACCTAATTTTCCAATGAGCAGCCCAGTTCTCCAATTTAGTCAAATAATTCACTTTGCAAAGTGTCTATGAAGGTTTTCATTCACCCAGGTCATGGAATAGCAATTAGAAGTAAATCTAGAGCAACTGGACTTGCTTAGTAATCAGAAGATGTTTCACTACTCATCCGAGCAGCTTCTTCAGTTCAACTGACTGGTACAGGAAGTCCATGACATATAAACGCTTCCAATAATCCAATCACAATGGTGCAATGTAACAACTATTCAGAGCGTTGCCACCTCACTGTACCTTGCTCATGAGGAGGTTATTGGTTATCATTGTAAGCTCTGCTCCTGTAGAATGTGGGCTGCACTGTACCTGGACTGAGGACGGTCAACATCTGGTCTGCAGCACATAAGAAATAGTTCAGAAATACAGAAACCATAACTAAATAAAGATCAGAAGAAAGTAACTTCATATTTAGAGAATAAGCGGGTCTCACTCAGATATTATACATTCCAATTTATATCTGATTATCATGTCAGGCACAAATAGTGCTGTTTAAATCTAACACCTCAATTTCAAATTAATAGATACAGGCTGAGGCAGTGGAAATTATCATATTACGCACAAATGATGCCGCATTCTATTCTAATGGATTGTAGCCACTTTGCTGTGTATCAGATTTACTGGGAAACTCTTGTGCTATATGGTGATCTGTGATGTTGGGTAACCTAGGGCCACTTTGCATAAAATGTGTGAAGGCGACCTGGCTGAAGATAAGAAAGAACTGTATGCAAGAAAAAGCACAACAGGACCAACAAACTGACTGCAGGAACAGCCTGGAACTGCATTTCCCAGGAAGAGCTGGCATGGCACAAGCTGGACTTCTCTGCTGCAAACTGTGTTTTGGAGAACCTCAACTGTCTGCACCTGTCCACCATAATCTCCAGTTAGCAAGCCGTTTTATTATTTTTTTTCCCATCTTTTACAGCCTTGCACCTGCTTGTCTATACAGACACATAAACCGACCTCCTGACTGCAGATCACGAGTACAGACAGAGGTTGTTTTATACTAGGGGACACAGGGTGCTTTGTGTGCTTGTGTGGACTACAATTATTCCAAGGCAATAGAGGGAGTTGGGAACTTGACTGTTTTGGGTGCAGATGCAGAGCAGTCAAACGCCTGAGTTTTTTATTTTCAAAGCACTTCTGTTGTGCCACTATCTCTTATAAGAAAGGAACACAAAATGTATGACCCCCCTCAATTAAAAATAACACAGATCTGCTGTCAAGCTAGGGTATACTGTACCTGTGTTTCCATAAGCTACAACTGCCTTTTCTATTGATAACATTGCCTTACAGTGTTGTTAAATTGAGTGTTACTTTTTTCCAGCACAAAAAAAAAAAATTTTTCAAGCTAAAAAAAAACACACAGAGAAATTCTAATATTACAAAAAAAATTGCCATTGTAGCCAAATGCACTGGAGTCAATGCCAGTTTTTTTCCCTTCTCAAAAAAAAAAAAAGTTCCTATAATATATACAGGTCTGGATAAGATCAGTGTGTGTGAGCACATTAATAGTCTCTCCTTAGCAGCACAATAATATAAAATATATCAGCTTGGATCAACTTCAAATCTATATGAAAATGAGTTTCCCTGGGAGCTTCCGTGCCTTGTATCTCTGGAGTATTGAAAAAGCAGGTATTACCATTATGGAGAGCCTTTAAAATGCTTTTTTTCTACATGGCAAAGAAACCTGCAGGTGTGTATATGTAGAAATACCTCTTAACAAATGGGACCTTGTATTTTTCTTTATTTACACAATGATTGGCAGCATATTGATGTGTATGTTATGGGGTGGGGATCAGAGTGCATTAGCGTATTTAAACAAAATAAAATTGGGTGTCGGTGCTTAAAACAAAATTATAATTCATTATTGACTGGATGGTTTACAGTCTCTGTGCTGATGCTGATCTGATGGTATAAATAGTAACCACTGTGGTGGTGCTCTTACTATTTCGGCTGTAGTAGGAGGAAGTACTCACAGATCGGTGAATTAGTCCTCATTGTAAGGCGAAGCTCGCAGTGGTGTATGACTCCAGGTATATATTCTTCCCAAGCCTTATGGCTTGAGTAATTATACTGGTGAGTGACACCGAAGGGTACTTAACCTTCCTGGCCTCTTCCTTGGAGACACTGGCTGCTCTACTAACTAACCTTCATAATCCTACATCTTACTCCTAGGACAAGCTATTATAGATCTATTAGACTTGCTTCACCTACTGAAGCCTACCTCTGCCCAGGTCCTTCAGTACACCACCACCTCCTGCAAGTAGGGACCAAAAATACAGATCAGGAGACGGCCTTTAGCTTTTAAACACTTGGAAACCCTGCCATTCCCTGTCAAGTTACTAAACTGTCATGGAAATACTTTAACCTAAGAATGGGAAACAACTCCTCTACCAACTGTAGATCAGGACCAGTTCTTAGCTGTCTAAAACCCTCATCGGGACTAGCTGAAATAAAGGTTGACAAAACCTTAACCCCACTGCACAAGTAAAATAAAAAATATAACCTGGTCCAGGGAACAAAGAATAAAAATACTGATATACAGCATTAGCCTACAAATTTCTGAAAGGGAAGGAGGAAACCACATTGGGTGGGACATCTCTAACTGAGATACACACAGTACAACATAATTCTGAAACCAAACTGGGTGCATGAAGTAATCTAGGTTCAGGATTCTTAAAGGAGCCTTAAAGCTGCAAATGAACATTTGGTTTGACCCAGTGTCACAAGATGAAAAGCAACCATAGACTTCTACATTCACCTCTCCTTCAGTAACATGGTGTTCTTTATTCCCTCAACAGTAAGTAAAGTAATAGGGAAGAGTATTAAGCAGAGGGACTCTGGGAAGGGGCTATATCTTTCTCTAGAAACTGCCACACAGGTAAAAATCAGTCCACAGGAGAGATTGTTCAGTATGTGTTCTACTGCAGGATTAGATTGGAACTGAACATAACATGGGGACACTATAGTAGGCTCAAATTAACTTTTATCATTGTAAAATGACAGTATGGAAATATCACTTCCATTAAAACTATTTCCTTCTGCAGAGCAATTCTAGATTCACAGCACACTTGCATAAAATATAGCACACTGAATAAATATACAGCAACAGAGCCATCTTTGGTCTAGTTCATAATGATGATTTAAGGGTGCATGTAATGACCGCCATGCTATTGTTCCCATGATAGTACAAAGCTCGTAAAGGGAAAATAAATTTAGCAAATTCATTCCCACAAGCTTCCCTTCCCTGCAAAAACAACTGTAAAAACATAGCGATGCTCATCAGTATACCCCACCATCACGTAGGCTTTGTATTCTTGCGTACAGTCGCGTTTCTCTATGCGGGGAACTGGGCTTTGAGAGGACAAATGTGTGACAAATTAATTCAACTTTCTTTTTTCTCTGTACTGAAGAAAGTCACGGGTTCTGCTTAAACAGATCGAGTAGAATTTTCATCAGTGACTGTCACTGAAGGACCCCATTATAAGCAGTCATGGTTTGCATCCAGGTATTAACAGCGAGGTGTGATCCTGAAGGAGGCTTGAGATGAGGGAAGTGGAGGAGAGCTGCCAGCAATGTCTGATTTATAAGAGTCATTTACCTTGAGAAAGCATAATTATGTTCATTTTTATGGATTCATCAGGTGGGGTGGGGGGGAGAGAGGTGGAAAATGAGATGCGTGACTTTGTAAAGGACGGGAGAAATGGTGGAAGCAGCCCACACAGATACGCATGGGAGAAAATCAGGGAGATGCATAAAATATGCTCAAGACAAAGCGAGGGAAAGAATTGTTCGGAGGCAGGTGAAGTAAAATGGAATACAAACAAGATACAATACGATGGTACAGTTGCTGACTTGTCAACATTACTAATACACCACTGACCAAGTGTTCATGCCTGAGCAATGAAAGCAACATGCCCCATAAGCTGACCCTTTATTGTTCGTCTCCTAGCCAGAGACATTTTTTATTTTGCCATGTACCAATGACTTGTTTTTCCACAAATAATCTGATTCAAATTTAGAAACCATCATCTAATGATAGAATGCCTTGTATTCCTGCAGTATCTCTCTAATGATCAAGCATAGACAATCTGACTGCTTGGTCACCAAATGACCAGCCTGTGGTCAGTATAGTTTGACATTTGCAAGACCAATTTGACTTGTAAAAGGAATGGTCACCTTGTAGTGGTGTACTGTAGATCATGGCTGGAAGCCTGCTGGATGTGGCTCTCCAACAGAATGGCATGGCTCACAACACAATGTATTATATGGTTGTACTGTATAATCTGGCCCCCAAACATATTAAAGGAAAACTATACCCAAAATGAATACTTAAGCAACAGATAGTTTATATCAAATTGAATGACATATTAAAGAATCTTACCAAACTGGAATATATATTTACATAAATATTGCCCTTTTACATCTCTTGCCTTGAACCGCCATTTCGTGACTCTATCTGTGCTGCCTCAGAGATCACCTGACCAGAAATACTACAACACTAAGGGGCCGATTCACTAAGGGTCGAATATCGAGGGTTAATTAACCCTCAATATTCGACTAGGAATTAAAATACTTCGACTTCGAATATCGAAGTCGAAGGATTTAGCGCAGATAGTTCGATCGAACGATCGAAGGATAATTCCTTCGATCGAACGATAAAATCCTTCGAATCGAACGATTCGAAGGATTTTAATCCAACGATCGAAGGAATATCCTTCGATCAAAAAAAGTTAGGCAAGCCTATGGGGACCTTCCCCATAGGCTAACATTGACTTCGGTAGCTTTTAGATGGCGAACTAGGGGGTCGAAGTTTTTTTTAAAGAGACAGTACTTCGACTATCGAATAGTCCAATAGTCGAACGATTTTTACTACGAATCCTTCGATTCGAAGTCGTAGTCGAAGGTCGAAGTAGCCCATTCGATGGTTGAAGTAGCCCAAAAAAAACTTAGAAATTCAAAGTTTTTTTACTTCGAATCCTTCACTCGAAGTTAGTGAATCGGCCCCCTCCTGTAACAGGAAGAAGTGAGGAAGCAAAAGGCAGAACACTGTCTGTTAATTGGCTCATGTGACCTTACATGTGGTTTGTATGTGTTCACAGCGAATCGTACGATCTCAGGGGGCGGCCCTTATTTTTTAAAATGCCAATTTTCTATTTATGATTACCCAATGGCACATACTACTAAAAAAGTATATTATTATAATAATGGTTTATTTACATGAAGCAGGATTTTACATATGAGCTGTTTTACTCAGTATCTTTTAATAGAGACCTACATTGTTTGGGGGGTATAGTTTTCCTTTAAAGTAGTAAATTATTGGCCAAAGATAATCTTGGACTGCATCAGTGTTGATGACTAGTCAGCTAGTCTTTGTGGTTTATTAACTTTTAATTCTATATTTACCAGTTTAATCTGTTATCTGGTTATTAGAGTTCCATACCCTAGCAACCAGGCAAAGGCTTGTATACGGGGATAATGAACAGGAGAAATAACATAAGTCATAAAAACAGCAAAAACAATGGATTTGCAGAATGAAGTTGCTTAATACTTGAACGTCCCCCTTTAAATGCCGTGACTTTTCTTTGGCACTTGGCAAGTCCTCCAACAACAGATCCCTTGCTAATATAACATCCACGCATTCATACTGAATCAAACACTGCACTCCTAAAACTTAGATTTGCTTCCATACTAAAGAGTTTTGCTTTGGGCTAGACTGAGCTCCGTGCACTAGGATTAATTGCGAGGCACAGATTTGCTAGCATCTCCTGTATTGTCACGACTATCTTAATGAGTTGTGTTACATCTGCATCAGTCTAAGAGAATTGCAGAGGAAATGTGCTAGTATGCTAAGCCAGCCTCGCTTCAGGACATTATCATTTACAGCTCCTTCTCCTCTGCTAATAAAACAGTTGTGTTTAAGTCTATAGGCAAAGAAGAAGAAATTTAAAAGACTGTTTGCTCAGAAATGTTATTGTTTTCCATTTACAGTCTGTGATAGAAAGTACAGTGCAGATATTCCTGACAGTTTTGGGACATCTGTCCTGAATAATCTTCCTCTTTAGATTAGGACAATAGTCCATGTTCTTTAGAGAGTAAAGTTACCCAGAGGCAGACAGTTCTGCTAATTTAGGGGACAGCTACCCTGGAGAATTTTTCTTTGTAGGTTAGGGCAATAATCCAATAGCCCAAAGATCCCCAGATGCAGATATTCTGCCAGTTTGGGGGAAGATCTCCCCTGAAGAGTTTTCCTCTGATGGTTAGGCCTGTAGCACATGCTGTAAGGGCGTAACACTCACTAGAGGCAGATATTCCTGAAACTTTTGGCACATCTCCCTCCAAAAAAATTATTTTGAAGCTAAGGGCACAGTGTGCAAATTAGATGGAAACTGGAGGCACAGACCATGACAGAGCCCTGTCCTTCTTGCCTGCTTTGTAGGTGCAAGTGCCTGTTAGATGGGCTCTAAGGGATCTTGCACCCTGGCGAAAGGTAATGGCCCCTATAGCATTTTCCTTTCACTCCAAAAGTAAATGAGCTATTTTTTATGATAGTAAGGTACTTTGTGCTAGATTAAAAATAAGGCAGGTGGTAAGGATAGGACTCCTTTGCACCGAGGTTGGGATCAGAATGGGGGATTCCTCTGTGCCCCCCATGAATACATTGCTGCTGAATGCAGTTAGATATGCATACATCTGTAAAACGCAGATCCTTGTTCTTCATTCTTGAGCACCAGGACCTCTGCTGACAGGCACTAATGCTGAGGAAGGGTGCAAAGTAAGAAAAGAAAACATGGCGGCTTGCACCTGTTCTTTGTACCATTCCTCGACATTGGTAAATGTGCCCTTGTTTCTCTTCAACAAAGCATCGGTCCTCAAGAATAATGGTACCTATATTAATTTGTGTAAATGAGCCAGTATAAAGATGGAGCAGGACAACTGAAGCATCTGGCACATGGTGCCAAACACCTATCCTCACTGAAATGAGTTGTGTTCTGTTTTGTATGGTGAGCACCACGTGCTTTCTGCCTGACTGCCATGTTCCTATGCCTGTTCAGGGACTATTCTGGCAGATGGTGAGGCCAAGGAGTTGGATGGAGAAAAACTCTCCAGCCATTACACAGACCAGTAAGAGACAAATATTGTATATAATAGATGTAGAGCAGCAAAAAAAATGTCCACCCATAAGATCATTATGGAAAGAAATGAAATGAGCATGCTATTAATCAGTAATAGGTGATCTTATGGGAGGTATGCAGGGCATGAGAAGACATTATAAGGCAAGATAATGAGAAGTCTATTTGCCTCATTTTCCTCCCAAGCTTCGCTTTGTTGCTTATCTTCCAAGAATAAAAAGCATGCATCTTCTCTATCACCTAAGAAACACGGGAGGCGATGTAATTGCACAAGGACAGAACCTTTAATAATGTATGGATAATCGGGCTTTCCAGCAGCTTCTACTCGCATCACCCAAGCTCCAGAGCGGGGGTGGCAAAGGCACTTTCTGCTTTCATGTGCGGAGTTCTGCGTACACATTACTTATTCTCTCTCATTTCTCTTCCCACTCCAGCTCTTCTCTCTCGGCACTGTGTATTTTACAGTTCAGTCCCACATGTTATCATCTTCTTCCCATTTCCAGCTTTATGAGATATTTTCCTTTCTGCTGTTTTAATTACCCTCAGTCACGCTTTTAGTTTTTCAAAAATGCATTTGCCTCCCAAAGCTTCTGTTTCTGGTGCATGTTTAACCCCTTGGCACACAAGGCGCCACAGACAGTATCACAGCTTAGAGTAACAGAACCAATATGTACTTTATTGGCAGGTCTCCCTGACCTTTTTTTCCCTTGGTGATGAGTTGGATACTTACTAAAATCATGGTAGTTGTACAACCAACCTTAGATGTGGCTTCCCAATTCAGGAGAATAGTTGTATGTTTGACCAGCTGAAATATATTGCAATTTATGGACAAACAATCCATGTTTTGTTTAAAGGGTAAGGCATTATTTAAGTAGCTTAAGGCACAAAATGTTTCAAGTGCAGAGGACCTCTTGTATTTGTCTATATGAATTAGTGGTGAGCACAACTTTCCCTTGTTTGATATAGTTTATACAGGAGCAGTGACCAGCTCCATGTTGTAGCTCCCACCCTTCCCAGCTATAGTCAGGTGATCCCACTGGTGTCTAATAAAAGGGCAGCCAAGTTTGGGAGTTTTACTTTGAAAGCAGCAAGTTAAGTTGCAGGTAAAACCAAGTCCCTTTGTAAAATGTATAATGAAGCAACAGAATTCTTAATGAATCAGATAAAATTGAGCATAGGACTGGCCAGATATGGGATGACTTTGACGTAGTTGGCCAGCTTAAATATATTGCAATATATGGACAAACAATCCCTGTTTTGTTTAAAGGGTAAGGCATTTTTAGTAGCTTAAGGCACAAAATGTCCTTGAATTTGTATTTGTCATAGTTTCCAGTTCTCATAGAGACTATGAGAACTGGAAACTCTGATTGATATTGACATTGACATTGGTAGAGAAGTATTTGTGATATAATTTACAGAAAATCATGTAAACATTAAATAAACCAATAGGCTGGTTTTGCTTCCAATAAGGATTAATTATATCTTAGTTGGGATAAAGTATAAGGTACTGTTTTATTATTACAGAGAAACAAGGAGATCATTTTAAAAAATGTGGATTATTTGGATAAAATGGAGTCTATGGAAGATGGGCTTTCCGTAATTTTCGAGTTTTCTGGATAATGGGTTCCGGATAATTTTTTTGGTGGGCAAAAACTCCAATTTTTTCATGGAAAAAAAACTGGAGATTTATTATACCCTGATGCTGCAAAAGCCTGAATCTGAAAAAAACAACATTTCAGACCTGTCAAGGTCATGTATAAGTAAATGGAAGATGCCCCTATCTCAATTTGAAGGTATTGTGGTCTGCGTAGGGTTTAGCCTGATAATCCGAAAAATTTTGGGGTTTTGGGCAACAAAACCCAAACAAGTCGAGCGATTCCCAAAAGAATTATGGGTTTTCCCTTGATTTTATCAGGTTTTTTCCCAATTCAATTTATTGGAGCTATTGGGCATGGGAGTTCGGTCAAGCTTTTTTAATTTTAATTATGAGATAAATTCGGATTTTAGTAAATAACCCCCTTGATATAAGTTTAGTTTTCGCAATTAGAAGGGGCACCTTAGAGTCCAAGTGATTTGGTTACCAGTACACCCAATAAGAATGATCAGCTGAGCTCCATAAGTAGTTCTACATGCCTGCAAAGGAAACGGTTCCCGATAATAAAGAAATATAAGGAATATCATAAACTGTGTACAAGTGAAACTTTTGAAAGTGTACTGATTCAAATAGCCAAATGATGATTGAGTTACAGAGAATTATATTTGCCCGGTTGGGGTCATAAAGGATTTTCTTATTCTATTATAGGTCCAAACTGACATAAACTTTTTTTTATACTTTGGATCAAGATGGATGGGACCACTATAGAGCTGAACTTGATGGGTCATTCACATGGGCCAGTCATAGACAGAGATAATTATTGGGGCCCAGAACAAACATCTGGGTCATCCATAGAGCTGAGTATAAGGGAGGAACATGACTTTCGCTTTCAGGTAAGACTTTTCTTAAAGGGGTGGTTCACATTTAAAGGTGACTTTTAGTATGTTATAGAATGGCCAATTCTAAGCAACTTTTCAATTGGTTTAATAATTTATTTTTAATAGCTTTATAGTTATTTGCTTTTTTCTCCTAACTCTTTCCAGCTTTCAAATGTGCATCACCGACCCCTTCTAAAAACCAAATGATCTGTAAGACTAAACATGTATTGCTATTGCTACTTTTTATTGCTCATCTTTCTATTCAGGTCCTCTTCTATTCAATTCCAGTCAAATCAATGCATGGTTGCTAGGGCAATTTGGATCCCAGCAACCAGATTACTTAAAAAAACCTGAAGAGCTGCTGTATAAAAAGCTAAATAACGCAAAACCACAAATAATAAAAAATGAAAACCAACTGCAAATTATCTCAGTATATCACTCTCTACATCATACTAAAAGTTATCTCAAAGGTGAACAACCCCAAGTTTGGTCATATGAAAAACAGTCGGAGCACTTGGAATCGTTCCACTGCTATAGAACAGTAATTCAAATTATAATGTGAATAAAGCCTTTTCTTTTTGTTCTTTTAGTCTTAGGCTTCAACGATGCATGCGCCAGTAATGTAATCAATACCCAGAAGTTAATTTGAAATTGTTTCCACGTCTGAGATATTAGCTGTGTGTAGAGTAATTGCTCTCAGTATTTTATTTCTGCAGTTGTTTGTTCCTCTAGTACCTTCAGATCTTCCCAATATAAGACAACACGCAAACTGGCATCACCTGAGACACTTGCTTATAAGCCTAATTTACTGTACATTCTCATAGACAATCCTCAAGGACGTCTACCTGACCTCAGTTTTATGGGTCATCAGCCCAAGACAGTAGTTGCTTGGATTCCGATGTTTTGGGACATCAACAATGACATCACAGGCTTGTTCTGAGGGATTATCATTTCCACAAACAGTGTAAGGAAGCTACACAATGAGGTTCAGATTTGACTTGGCCGTGCTATTCTGAGCGACATGAACCCTTGGGCTTTGTTCTCAATTTTGCAGAGTGTACAAATCTATGGAATTGGATGACATTATACATTGTAAGGGCAGGTTTGTAATTGTTTGGCTACAGCTAAATAATTCTCAGTCCATATTGGTCTCTGTCAAACCAAATCTGTACACAAAGGCTACCATCACCCTGGATCAGCAGCTTACTGGTGTCTATGGAGAATACTTCTGCTGAAGCAAGCAAGATGTCTTCAGTCATGCTCAAGTTTAAGTGCAAATACATAGAAAGACTGTCCCTTCCAGTTCATCCATTAATAGTAGCAAGACAACAAATCCACATCAGAATGACATACTGGGACCACATATGCTGACCATACATGACTAGGCTTTTAATTAGAAACAGTATAGACAGTAAATGTCATTAGCAAATGCCATATGTCTTTTAGAATCGTGAACAAAACAAATTTGCTTGGTAAAATGCAGATCTGGGAGCTTGATGCCGAGAAACTTTAGATGAATGCTTATTTGGCATTATTGCACTGGTGACTGAGCAACGTGTTAGGGAATAAAATGTTCTTAATCAAGAAATTGAAAAGTTTCGAAGCGTAATTTGCAAACATTGAACGGTAATAATGGGCCCTGCTGGATTTCTAAACTTGAAACGTAAATCAACCGACATAAACAAGTTACAGTAATTACAAATAAATCTAATGAGAGCAGCCGAGGATTCAAAATAAGCTTTAGCTATGAGTGTCATCTCACTTAGATGTATATTTCATGCAGTCTCCCTGGTTGGCCACGCAAGGTCATTTTCTCTGTTTGTTGGCATTTAATCATGATCACGCACCCTATGTGTATTCGTTTTTTTAATCGAGTACCTATGGACAGCCAGCAATTAAAAAGGGACTCGTGCCCAAAAGAAAGGGTCTAGGGCAGGGATCCCCAACCTTTAGAACCCATGAGCAACATTTAGAAGTAAAAGGAGTTGGGGAGCAGCACTAGCATGTAAGATGTCCCTCGGGTGCCACATAAGGCCTGTTATTGGCCATTTAGTAGCCCCTATGTGGATTGTCAACCTACATTGAGGCTGTTTGGCAGTGCACCTGGTTTTTCTACAACCAAAACTTGCCTCCAAGCCTGGAATTCAAAAATAAGCTCCTGCTTTGAGGCCACTGGGAGCAACATCCAAGGGGTTGGAGAGCAACATGTTGCTCACGAGCTACTGGTTGGGGATCACTGGTCTAGGGGATTTAATAACATCATGTAAGATATGAAGAGCTGAGATGGCCAACTTGTAGTCCTATTGTGTTCTCAAACAGCAACAGACCCCAAACACCTCTACATCAACCCAAGCAGAGAATCTCAAATGTCTATTTAACTGAGGCTTTACAAAGACAATTGTTGCACCAGAATTTATATTTATAAAGCTGAAACAAATAACTTAACAATAAGAAACAAGAAAGAAAGTGGAGTGAAAATATGGGGTCACCATTGCATGCATTCTGCCTCTTCTGAATAAAGGTGCATGACTTCTACTAATACTGGGGGAACCCTGGGGCTACCACCACCCTGGACCTAGTGGTAACTTAAGGGTTTCCAAAGCAAAATGCATCAATAAGTGCCCATAAAATCAGATGCAAATGCCGTTTTGACTGCACGGGGAATGCATAGAGACGCAACCACCATTCTGAATATTCTAAATGCAGCTTTAGCAAATTGTGTCCAGGTGCAATGGCAGGGGACACAACTAAGGTTAGGGCCCTACAAGGCCGAAGTCAACCTGCTAAAATCCGCAGGCCAATTTCAACTCCACTGGCAGTATCCTCCTTCTTCGTTTGCGTCCAGAACCATTCTGTCTGTTCAAATGTGAAAACACTCAAAGAATTTTGGTGAAGAAAGCATTTCTTGCTGAAATCTGCCAAGTGTGTTTGCACCAGAGCTGAAAAAATAGTTCTGGATGCAAAAGAAGGAGGATGCTGCCGGCGGTAGGGCCTAAAATTGGCCTGTGGATTTCATCAGGCTGATTTCGGCCCCATGTGGCTCTAGCCGCAATTATGCTGAAATGTTTGGAAAACATGGCAATCTGTGACCAATATTGCACTTTGCACACTGTTTTCGTAAATCATCCCTAAAATATTGCCTCTGTGAATTTACACATTTCAACACAGGACTGGAAATTCAGGTCCGAAGCATTTTATTTAAAGGACTACAGCTGCTGCAGACCCTCTTGGTGAGAAAATGCCATTCATACTGCTTCTGACTAGAGGTTTACAGCATATGCGTGTCTGTAGGAAAAGGTTGCAGAATTTCATGTGAATGGGATCTCCCATGGTGACCAGGCTTAATCACTAGTGTCCAGAGAAGGTGACTGAGAACACTGTTGCATGATAAACCATCTTGCTGTTCAGGGTATATCCTGAGCCATAATATGTCGGGAAGATTGGAAACCCCTGGCAGGACTTTGTACGTGACATCTGTAATGTTGCTTATATAAAGCACGGCACAACCTCTAAAAATATCCAACTCCTCCGAACACAGCACTTTCCTATTCTGGCGCAACAGCCAGCGATACATTTTTGCACACTGCAACATGCATTATATTTAATGACTAAATTATAGAGCAAAATCAGTGTGCGAGTCAAAAGAACGGTTTCTGCTGGCGCTAAACAAAGAATGTAATTTTTCTTGTTGAAATACCATTTTTCAGTTGCTACATGACTGATGTGGGTAATTATCCCTTTGCACTGGGGATTTCAATCCGACTGGAACGGCCGGCTGGGTGTTTTCAGGGCTGTCAGGCTGACGCATCGCTGTTCTGCTTATCTGGCAGGAGGCATGGAGTGGCTAATATGGAAGAACAGCAATGTCCTGCATAGGTCGTCATGTTATGTGAGCCAGTGATTAGAATGAGGGAAGAAGGTGGAGGGGGGAGCTGGAAACTCATTATAGATGGGGAAGATATACCAAGAAGCAACAAAGTCAAAATAATCCAGACGTACACGTTTGCAATTTCCCCTGCCAACATAAGTGCATGCAATAGAAGCAGCGGCACCGACTACTGATTATAGCAGTAATAGGCATTACGTCAGAATTGGCTTAAAGGGGCAGTAGCTTCCACACAAACTCAATAAATAAAGCCTATTTTGGACAATAGCTTGCTTTCATACAAACAAGAAGCAATAATTGTAACAATAGTTTTGCTTGCCCTAGATGTGCTATGCAGAAGGTGACTCTAATACACAACAGGGGTTATTTACTATGACCCTACATTAAGTTTGAATGATGCACAAATTAGAGGGTGGGAGGGAGTGGTGCTTAAGTGCAGTGCCGTATTCATGGGGCTTATGCAGGTCTCCAAGCTTCAAATAGGCAATAAAACCATGGCTGCCTTGTGCCTACCAACACCACGTTCTGCACCCCTCACTTTATTTTTTTTTATCCAGCACAAGGTGTAGACTCCAGATGGAAGTTCCTGTTGAATAAATCTTAACAGTTGCACTTTTTCAATCCCCAAAGCTCTTGTACTTTTGTCTGGAATCAAAGTACAGTACATGATCCCTTTCTTGTTGTAGCTAACGAATAACACCATTTTCCCAAGCATGGTGATTTAAAGGGTCGTTTACCTGTGAACTCCTCCTATGTTATAGAGATTTTTATTATAAAAAATACACTTACATTAATTCATCAAAATATAACATAATATTAGCAAATCCAAAAGCCACAAACCCACCCATACACCCTCCTGCCTGCAGAGTCCATCCCTCTGTCCATAGGCAAAAGTCCAAAGAAAAACCCTCCAACCCACCAATTCATAAGGCCAAACTCGCAAAGTCTTGTTTTTGTCCATATGGCCTTTATATCACCCCAAAACACAAAAACAATAGCAAGTCCTCGTACTCCAGGCTGGGTAAGGTTACCACCATCACCCTGAGAAGAAAAGGAGAGCAGTATCAGAGTACTGGAGACAGTATTGATAAAAATACATCAATCCCCCCCATACAGCACATAACAAGAGAGCATGTTCATGAAAGAGAAAGGTACAACCCTCGCCATCGCTTTCCATTAGAGTTTGACCTCCTTATATCATTTTCCTTCAGGAAACTCAACTGAGCCAGAGTTGCTCTTCCTCCTATGTTATAGAGGCAGAGAAACTGTATTGGCAGGCTGCTTAGAAATCTACTACCATGGAAAACTGCTGGGGTCGTTTATTCCATTGAAGGGAGATTTGTATCAGAGCCGACTCATACTGTTTTGCTGCTTTTGAAAATGCCTCCAGGAGTCATGGCGGCAACTCTATATAATAAACACATATAAAATAAATCCACATAGGCAGTGGCATATTTATAAGGAGAGTAGAACCAGATAGCTAAGAGGCAGGGGCAGTTAGAAGAAGAGAGGGAAGGGGCATGTGTGCACAAGGCTGCCATCCGAATTCACAAAAAAAATTGATGACCCCCGTAAAGATAAAAAAAAATTGGTGGCGAAGATTCTCACATCGAGAAAAAAAGACCATTGGTGTTTAGTGGAACTTACTTTTCAATTTTTCTTACCCACATCAGATCCCTTCATTGGCTTCCACTCCATTCGTCTGCTTTGGTTCCTACTTCGGCTTTTCAGTTCCTGCTTCCTGCGGCTTTGGCTTCTGCTCCTGCTTCGGCTCCTTCTTTGGCTGTTTGGCAGCTACTTTGGCTCCTACATAGGCAATTAAAGGGGGGGCTAGATCTAGAAAGCTAGATGTAGAAAGTGCAGTATGGCCAGGCCCCCCTTAACAATTAAAAGTGTCCGAGCCCAGGATGATCGTCCCTCCAGTGCCCCCTGATGGCGGCCCTGTGTGTGCGCCTGGTTGCATGCGGATCCAGTGCCTAGAAGGGGGGTCAGTATGGATGTAGCCTGGGGCACCATATGTCATTAATTCGCCACTGGCAGTTAGAGAGTAGAGTAGCAAAATTGGCTTTCTTTACCCTCATGCCCACAGCTCCACTAGTATAGTCATAAGAGCAGGTGGGTGGGGTATTGAGCTTAACTAATAATGTATTTGTATTACAAATAAATCGAATTACATGCAGTAATATTAATACACGATAAACCTTCAGTAACATGCTCCTTCTGAGTTGTCCACTTTGATTATTTGCTGTATACTCCGTGGATTTTCAGAAGTTAAAGAAAACTTGGCCTAAGTGGAAGAACACTTACAGAAGCGCCAGTCAGCAGATCATGCTGGCACTGAGTACACGCACAGAAATAGCTTTCCGTTGGATAATAGGAGTAGTTATTAGGAATTGATTGCACTAGCTGTGAGGTTCATATTATCTGCTCTCAGCGGCACATTATATTCCCCTCATCTCTGATCTGAGTTCCCAACCTTGCGGTACCTGTTAATGAGGACTCTTAATTTTAAAAAATATATTGTATAGCAAAAGTCCTGGTTCCATTATAGAAAATACCTGTGCCCAGCAAGGACAGTGTATATTTGAGCAAAACATAGTGGTTGGTCTGCCAATTGAAGACTTCTGCTTATGGTCACAGATTTCAATAGACATCCCATTCTGCATGCCTTGCCCCTTCAACAAATTGAGGTTGAAAGAAAGGGACAAGGACAAAACAATGAAAGATTTAAGGTGCCCATGACTGGGCAAATGGTGCTTATTTGGTCATTCTTAAACAGTGGGTATAGGACCAAAATGTTTGCCTTCCTGAATAATATTGTATCCACCACTCACAGCTGGTGTTATCATCCTTAGAAAATAGGGTTAGATATGAGTTTGTCATTCATACACAGCACAGATGTGTATCTAAGTCTTCAGTTATGTGTTGTGGGAAGAATTAACGGGGGCATTCACTTTTAAATGAACTGCTAGGATGACGTAGAGAGGGATATTCTGAGACACTTTGCAATTGGTTTTAATTGTTCATTATTTACGGTTTTTGAGTTATTTAGCTTTTTTATTTAGCAGCTATCAGCTATCTGGTTGCAAGGGTCCAAATCACCCAACCATGTATTGATTGGAATATGATTAGGAGAGGCCTGAATAGAAAGATGAGTAATAAAAAGCACTAACAATTCATTTGTAGCCTTACAGAGCATTTGTTTTTAGATGGGGTCAGTGACCCCCATTTGAAAGCTGGAAAGGGTCAGAAGAAAAAGGCAACTAATTCAAAAACTATTAAAAAAAATGAAGACCATTTGAAACCCTGCTAAAAGTAAACATAAAGGTGAACCACCCCATTAACCACAGCTCCTTCCTACTTGGACCACTGCAGAGACAGCAACTGAGGAAGGGGGCACTACCCGAAAGCTTGTGCTATGTTTTGCTGCAATAAATGGACTAAAAAGGCAAAAAAGTTATCCCCATTTCTTCAATAGATTCATCAAAAGTCCCATTAAGCCTTAGACCAGGCTTTTTTTTAAGGAACCCAATTTCAGTCTTTAAATCTAAGGAGGACCCAAGATTCAGTGAATAATTAATGGTCAATTTTCTTTTAATGACTATATGGTATTGCAAAGTAAATATTATATTAAAGGCATCATTGGGGCTGCATTCAAAAAAATTTTGGTCCCAACCAACGGGCTGCCATAGATTCTATTAAAAGTGTAAAAAAAATATAATAATTATTTTTACCAAATATTCTTCTATATATATTCAGCGCTAGGTATTTGTATTGCACATCCAAACTGGCTTAATCATGATATGAGCCTTCTGCTGCCAAGATGAATGGTACAAGAATGGGGAGGGGGAGGGGGGACACTAAAATTTGAAATGGGAAATACTTGAGGAGTTGTTTTATGGGGTAATCCTCACCTCTGTGGAAATGCAGAGCTGGAGAAATGCGAGTCTTGGAGTGAGCAACTTGTCAGGCCACAGAAGCCAGAGGATTTCCATAAATTGCAGGAAGCAGATGGGCTCGCGAGCCACTTTGTGGAGATGAGAGAATCGCACAGACTGTAAATTAAATGTTTATTAGCAATGCTACCTGCCAAGAGACTGTTTAAACCCCACGCCTGCATTAAAGTGAGTCACTTAAGGTTTTTCACTTTGATTTCAAGGTCAAACAGAAAACTACATAAGAAAACGATGCATTTTTGAAACCAGAAAGACAAAAAAAAAAACAGACAGGGAAATATTGAAAAAAGTAGCATTTTTGAAAAAAATTTCAAAAGTTAGAAGAGGATATTTTTATCCAGGCAGAAGGCTTATTGAGGGATGCCACTTGGCCATTATTTTATTGGCCCAACCAATACAAAATAAAGACATTTGTGCTTTGGTGTGCTGTATGAGCCAGGTGGACTGTGAAATGTTTTTAAACCCAAGAATTGAGAAACTTTAAGCCTCATATAAAATTTAAAAAAATATCCAAATGGGATTCTTAATTTGTTACTGAGTACATGTCCCATCATCCCATTGTACTGTTTCAACTAGAGCTAGAGTAATAAAGGCATTATCCTTGTACGGGTATGCAATCTCTTATCTGAAAACCCCTTATCCAACAGCCCCAGCTTCTGTTCATTTCGGCAGACTAGATACAGTCGGTAGAAAATGAAGTACGTGAAAAATGGAAGGTTTAGTGATTTTGATCTCCTCAGAAAGTTGCATCAGTCAGCACAGAAGAGTCTTTGGATGGTTATTTCCAAGTTCTTGTGACCCCAAACAGACCCTTTAACAGCATATATATAAAATCACATTTTTACTTTCTTTAATGAAAAAGAAACCTATCTCCAATATAGTTTAGTTAAAAAATGTTTACCGTGTTTATATGAAACCTGACTGTATGCAGTGAAATTCTCCCTTCATTTACTGCTGTGAATAGGAATTGTCAGACGATCCCTAACTGCTCTGCAGGGAAACAATCATACTTATGAACAGCAGGGGGAGCCCCTGCCTTACTTCCCATTCATGCAGAACTCAAGCAGCTTTGTTTGTTTCTTTGTAGAGCAGTCAGTGACTGTGTAGAGATTTGTATTGTAGTTTATTTTTGCTTTTACATCCCCTTTACTATTTCCAACTCCAGCTGCAGGGACAAAGATCATGGAGCGAGATTTAAACAAATAAACTGGGATTCTATTTGGAGGATTATTTTGCTGCAGCCACTGGTTCTGCAGAGTTGGAGAAAGTTTGTATTAAACAATAAAAAAACTATGAAATCCACATTAGATTACATGACAACACAGGGCCCAGTGCAGTCTGTATATTCTGATTATTAATCAGTCTTGCTGTATCGGCTTCTGTCAGATGTTATTTGACTTGTGCGGTTTTGATGATTTATGACGAACCCTAAGCAGCCCAGACCACACTGAGCATGTGCACAGTCTTGGTCCTACAAAGATGTTTAACAAAGTTACAAGATGGTGACCCCCTGTGGCCAACTTTGAAAGCATCAATCATTTGTTTGATTAGGCTTGCGGTGCAGTAAGTTCATGTTTATGTTTAGTATACAAAACACAGCATTTCTAGCCTTATTCTATTTTAGACTTTACTTCCCCTTTAAGCTTCTGGGCCCCAGTAACATAAATCAATTCCAACTGACAAATGATAAAGGATATTACCTGAAGGAGTCAAGAAGTTTTGCCAATACATTTATAAAGCATATGTCTTCAACCTTGTATGTTGGTTATAAAACTTCTATGTGACTTGTTATACTTATCAACTACAGTAAGGAATACTACCGATATACTATGTTATAGCAAGGTTAATTTAGTTTGAAATCCCAAACCTTCAACCACAATCCAACTCTGCGAATTAAACCTTCTTTGTATACCTGTATTTAGATCACGTAATATTGAAGTTTACATTCTAACCTTCTTTCTCTTATTCACATCAAACGTATGCTTTAAATAGCAATGCATGACCTACAACTTTGTTCAAGCCAAACTTTACTTAGTGATACTCTTGGAACTTTCCTCCCTTGGATTCAGAAAGAACAGCAGTTGTTTTATATATCCAACAAAAAATCCTTCCAAAATCATTACATATGTAGCATAGCCAGAGTTGACATTCATTTGTTTCCATATCAAAGAACGACTGATCCTCGATATACTGTACAATATACAATGTACACTGGGATCCAGTAGCACTCCAATGATTCATTGAATAAACAATATAAATACTTTAAGTGACTTCAAAATGAAATGCAGCCCCTGCAGAAATAAATTACAACTATAAGTGTAAATGGATTTTCCCTTTTATTCCTACAGCCATGTAGAATATTCTTGGCAGTGTAAATCTACAGATACTGACTGTATGTATTTAGCGTATGCATCTGCAGTCCCTTAACTAAAAAACCCTTGAACTGTTTCCATTCAAATGTTGGAAAACCAATGCCACATCATACATCAGTCTCTTCTGGGAAGTCTTTACGTAAGATCTTTTAACATTGTCTGTGGGATTTTTAACCAATAAGTGTCAGTTGGGTTGAGGTCAGGGCTCTGTGCAGGCCTGACAAGTTCGTACACCCCACTATCAGCAACCCATTCTGTATAGAGCTTCTTTTGTGCATAAGGGCATTATTGAGATATTAAAGAGCCTCCCCCAAATTGTTGTTAAACATAAAAAGCATGGAACTTTGAAAAATAATCATAGTATGTTGCAGCCATAAGGTTTGCTTTCATTGGAACCAGAGGCTATAGCCCAAACCAGCCCTGGACCATTATTCCTCCTCAACCCAACTTTATCATCAACAATATGCTTTCAGGCAGGTAATGTTCTCCTAGCCCCCATAAAAACTCCAAGCTCCCTATGAATAGTTGTTGCACTGATTTTGTTTGCACAGAGAGTTTGTAGCTTGGCAGTGGTCCATATGAGGACCTGCCATTTTAGATGGGGAACTATGAACTACTAGCTTCATAATTGCAAGCCCTATAGTGGGACAAACAGCCCATTGGTTGGCCAAGTCCTTAGCCGCTGAAGTTGCATAGTTTTATAGAGTAACAAACTCCAATAAAGTGGGGATCACAAGTCTTTCATTTAATTGCCAGATAAAAAAAAGTTGAATAAAAGTCAATCCAGGTTATATTACTAGAAATGGTTAATGTTGTAAATTATTATTTCATGCTTGATGACACCTACTAGAATTCTGTCATGGATAAATGACGCTAAAGCCCAAAATGAAGGTCCACATCTGGCCCATAGGCTTTCATTTATTAAACTCTTGCTCATGCATAAGAAAGCATTTCAACATGACAGCATGACAAAGCTCTACTGCAGTGAATATGGACCAAAAAAGCCAGTTTTCCTGAGGGTTCATGTGAAAGCACCAGCCTAGGTCCATGTCTTCAACACTGTTGTTCTTCTTGAGTAGTGATCCCCAATCAATGGTTCTGGAGCAGCATGTTGCTCTCAGTAGCCTCAAAGCAAGTGCTTACTTTTGAATTCCTGGCTTGGAGGCAAGTTTTGGTGTCATAAAAACCATGTGTACTGCCAAACAGAGTCTCCTGTATACTGCTAGTCCATATAGGGGCTACCAAGTACCCAATTCCAGCAATTATTTGGCACCTCCAGGGATTTTTTATGCTTGTGTTGCTCTCCAACTCTTTTTAAATTTAAATTTGATTCATGGGTAAAAAAGTCTAGAGGAACATAAGGAAACCTTCTAGAGGAACATTTCAGAGATAAACATGTGAAAGAAGAATAACTAAGTTGGCTGGTTAGATGGAGACTTATCCCAGTAGAGTTACAGCTGCAACTGTTATTGAAGGTCATTTCACCTTCAACTTATTGACATATTATTGACATTCACGACATGACCTTATTGACATATGAGCTGAAATACAATTTTTGCCCCTCTAGTAAAAACCCCTAAACATTAAATGCACATGGGCTCTTGTTCACTTTTTTTTTTTATTACATATAGGAACACCATGTAAAAACAATAATAACAAATTAAATAGGGTTTTGGAAAACTGCATTGATTATTTTGGGTCCCCAAACGTTATACATTATTTCTATAAAAAATTACAATAAACATCTGTAAATTATATCACTGCATAGACAAACCTCCCCTTTGTGCTGCTTTTCTGATTTCTAGACAGCCACCCTCTGTATCTAGTGTTGTATTATCCAGCGCTGCTCAGGCGTAGCTGAAGGGGGAGGCTAATGCTGTATGAGATGGATGTCTGACACTGCGTCACCAGCTCAAGGTGACTGTTCCCATTAATGTAAGGATAATGGATAATAGAAGAGGGAAGCTGAGGTGGGAAGAACACAACGCTGATAGTTCTGCTGCAGAGGGCAATGGGAAAGCAATGTATGATTATCAGCCACTGGGGCCGCAGGTTATTTTCACATTGAAGGGACCCATTGTACAGGCATTGCTGCATACAAATAAGCTGAGAATCACATTGGGTCCCACTTCTGTGTTTGTCTCAAGGAAATTATTATCTAATAATGTCTGAATTCAGATTTATTCCAAACAAGGAATCTTTGCAAATTTTCATAGGCACGTTTACAAAATGAACTCACTCCCTGCTTCAATTGATGGAATACGATAACCCAGATATATTATCACGGAACAGAGAAGGCAATCTCCAGCACTGCATTCAATAATAATGTTATCATAAATGTCGCTCTCAGGACTGCAGATCATCAGGGGCATTCAGAAAAGAGCATGTTACATGATTCATGAAGTATGTAAGGGGGGGCCTGACTTGCACCCACAGATGCCCAAACTCTTCCATTCTCCTCTCACTAGCTTTTAAAAGCAAAGGGACTGAGAAGGGGCCTGCTGTATGATAGTTATGGTAAATATATATATGTATATTATTATATTATTATTATTATATTAGAGCAATGGATGCCGGCACTACTCGTATAGTAGGTATATCGCGCCTGGGTGCAAAAGCCAGAAAATACAGTACAATGTAGACAGAATCTCACACTCACAGGACTCAATGCAAAATTTCTGGTGTTTATTGGAGCAAAAAGCTAACATTTCAGCTAGCACTCTTAGCCTTTATCAAAGTATCTTAGCCTTGGTAAAGGCTAAAGGTGGCCATTGACTCAAAGATCCGCTCGTTTGGCGACATCGCCAAACGAGCGTATCTTTCCCCGATATGCCACTAAACTGCATGGCTATATCGGGGGTAATTCGAACATTCGGCCGTATGGCCGAACGATCGAATTACGACGCGCAAAGAGGCTCCGACGGGTCGGTCGGGTAAAAATCCAACCTTCCCGATCCATATCGTGGCCAGATATTGATCGGGAAGACCCGTCGGAAGCACCCATACACGGGCAGATAAGCTGTCAAATCGGTCCAAACGACCGATATCGGCAGCTTTATCTGCCCGTGTATGGCCACCATAAGAGTGCTAGCCGAAACGTTAGCTTTTTGCTCCAATAAACACCCGTATTAGTCCTGTGAGTGCGATCCTCTGTCTACATTATATATACAGTATATATATAAAGATGGTAGGACTGTTGCACACACCTCAAGTGGAAATAATTCCCTGGTGCCAAGAGAATATATATATAGAAAATTGCCAAAGAAAGCTGTTACACTCAAAGGACTTTATGAAAAAGTGAAAAAATATTTAATTTAAATTGACATTTCGACCCTCACTGGGGTCTTTATCAAGATAAATACAAATGGTTTAATCATCGTATTTATAGCCACACATGTGTTCACCCCCCAGAACCACTCCTACCATAAAGTATCCAACATCAAGCCGAAAGATCCCATGATCCATGTAAGTATATATATACACCAAAGATATTTTTCCATTATTTGTCTGTCTATTATCTGAGTTTCCTAAGCCTATAATTCATTCATTACACCTATCAGAATATAGGGGAGTTGCAAAACATGGAGCCTGAAACAAAGAGAAGGGTTGCAGAATGCACTGCTTAGCACTGTTCCAGACAGTCTTCTACCATTTGGGAAAAGTTTTTAATAATCCCTCTCTCGATCTTTGGAAATCCCAAATTTCCTCCTGATGACAACTTTCTTACTTTGCTGCACCCTATTTTTTTCATCGACAGGAGTGACCTACTTTCAGGGCAAATGCAGCCCCCTATTCACATGGATGCTATTTTATCTGACATTTTAGATTAGATGACCCATTCTACCTGCTGCTTGTACTGGACCTAAAATCATCTATTGCAACATCTATAATGGTGGCTCAAATGCTTTGAATAGCAGTGCATTCGTTTTCCTTAAAAGTGGGCCAATTATCCACTAAACTACGTGTTCTGGGGTAATGGTATAAGAACCTTATTATTATGTCATACATCGATGTCTATGGGATTCTTGGGCAGCATGTAGGTCTTAAAAATCTTTTGGAGGGCCACATTAGGCTTATGAACCTCCAAGTAGTCAGCTTTGGCCTATAGGCTTATAACAGAAACACTGCAAATTCATGTAATTCATAGAATCTAAAGGACCTGTAAATGTGTCTCTCATGTAATTTTAGCATTGATCCCCAAAATGCCTTTTGTGTTGCTGAAGAGCTTATTAGCCTGTATCAGGCATAGCCTTAGTGATGGTACTATAAGATATAATAGTAAAAGTTGCTCTTACCTGAAGCTGCAAGCTCTGCTGCATTCAGATCATTAACCTGAGTCCTTGGGATCTCCCCTGGGCTTCTCGCTCCCCATTGCTGGCTCGAGTTTTGCTCCAGGCATACACAAGTTTCCCTCGGGTGATATTCTCACCACTTGCTTAGCGTGCAGTTCAGCATAGGCAGAGATCTTCTTTGACAACCCCAACCATATAAATTTCCATCACACAGAATTAAACATGTGGTGAAATCAGAACATTTTTATTTGAAGCAAAATCGGAAAACATATTTGATTTATATATATTTATAGGTCATATACAGCAGCTCTGTGAAACGCAGGATCCCCTCAACACACAAATACTCACCGTTACTGCTGCAAACTGCTGACCTGTTTCTTACTGTCACACACACATAAACTACATTCAGTAATTACATAGAGCAGCCTCTGGCACGTTACTAAGTTTGTACATAAGGGAGAAGACTTGGATGGACATTACATCTAGCGGCAGTATCTCAATAAACCGGTGAGGTCCAGGCTGTGACTTATTTAGAGCAATGGGAGTATTAGCTTAGTAGCAAGGTGGAAGTCAGCATTTTTATCTTGTCTACTCCAGCAACATGCTAAACAACAATATTAGATGCAGAACAAGGTACAATGTGCTTCGAAAATTGACTGTCGATGGCATTTGGTCTGAAGCAATATGCATAGTAAAGCATATTTTGTAGGCTTGCTGCTCTGCTCAAAAGAGGGTAAGTCACAAACAGGGGAATGTAATTAAAGTCGCAAAGAGCAAAACAATTCACACCAATAAGACTAAAAATCCACATCTCGCAATGTAATATTGTTCCTTAAACTGTTATTGCATTGCGAATTTTAATTGTGCATTGCGAATTTTAATTGCGCACTCATAAGAAGTGCTTGAAGGTGTCGTAATCTTTTGGAGCAAACATAACGACTTTTTCAGTAAGAAGTTTTATTACATTGACTGCGCATTGGCGCAAACTATAAAATTCGCAAACGGTCTTTCACTGTCGGAAGTGGTCGCTAAACAGTTTCCGGGCTCGCAAAAGCTATATTAAATTCGCACAAAGCAAAATTTGTTCGCGCAGAGGCATAACTTTTCGCATTGCGAATAGTTTTTCCGTTAGCGATTTTTATTACATTCCCCCGAAAGTGTGCATCAGCTCAAGTGCTGCATAGAAGCAAATCAGAAAGCTTACTGGTCACCTGTTTCAAAGCATCTGATTGGGTGCTGGGGAGTACTAGAGCTGGTAGACACCTTTATTACATTAACACTAAAGGCAGCTGTCTTTTTCAATACCCCCTTATAGATCATCCCTAATCTATTCCGTGAGCATGTGAATTATTTTGCTTTATGAGACTTCCTACAAACTTTGCTGGAAGGTTACTTTATATTGTCCTAAGAAATTGTGAAATGTTTCCATTTCTTATGTTACCTTCAGTCATTACTATTTGGAAATGAATAATAAGACTGTTAATTTGCTTTGGGTTGAGATTCTCTAATGAACCAATCTTTATATGATAGCACGCAACTGAGACATACTTCTTTCATATAGTCCCACTGCTTCTCCTACAGATATTGTGGGCTTGCAGCATGTTATAATAAGGAGGAATGAGGAACTAGGCTGGGGCCCATCAAACAGGCAACTTAGCTCCTAGGCCCACAGTAATAAAGTATGTGTAGAAAAGTGGAGCTCGCCCTCATGCAGTGACGTGTAGCATCTCTCTGTCGGACGCTGCTCTCGCGGGAATCCGCCGGTATTGTTGGCACGAAACGCGTTAGTTTTACTACTCATCCACTGCCAATGTTTATCACATATTGTGTTCAAATAAAAGCCGTTTTGCTGGACACAACAGTAGCGATGGTTGTGTGGTTGGATGGTTTGGTCAGCGTCGAATTGCAGTTACATAGAGTGCAACGTAGCTCCTAGGCCCTGGCTGATATAGACTAGTGATCCCCAACCCTTCCTCTAGGCTATAAGTCCACATAGGGGTTGACAAATACCCAATTACATCCCTTTTTGGCACCCCATGACCTTTTTCATGCTTGTGTTGCTCCCTAACTCTTTTTACATTTGAATGTCTCTTATGGGGTGGAAAGGATGTGGACCCCTGATATAGACTCTAGAGACACCCATAATCACCATATTTAACACTGCTCTGCTAAACTTGCTCTTCTATACAGGTTTAAAGTTGAACCTGCCACTGCTGTCCCATAATTATGTGAAATTATGTAATAATTTTCTAAAGTAACATTATGAAAAGGTTGAACTGTTGGGCTGGTAAAGTTGGGGATCTGGTTTTGATTGCCATGTGGCCCAGTGATATTCTTAATCCGTCTTGATCTTTAGAAATTCTTTACAAATTGTTCAAGTGAATCTTCAGCTTCAGTTATGTTTCCAGGGTGTCTTCCCATTCGATCTGACTACCCTCATTTTTTCTTCTAACAGGGCGTATCTACAGGACTTTTTGCCTGCACTGTATGGACAGACACCTGGCTTTTCTGTTGAATTCTCTTGAACTGCAAAGATCCAGTAGATAGGTATTCAGCGCCAGGCCCGGACTGGCATTCTGTGGGTTCTGGCAAATGCCAGAGGGGCTGCTATGAGGTGCCATAGAAAGTCAGTATTCAGTGGGCTGGTGATGGCTGATTGGGCCTCTGTCTGGGCTGATTGGGCCTCTATGTACCTGAAATGGCAGGGCCTATTTTAATTCTCAGTCCGGGCCTGTTCAGCGCTGAGCCTTAGGGTAAGGGCACACTTGGCGATTCGGGGAGATTTAGTCGCCTGTCGACTAATCACCTCTTCTTTGGGGGCGACTAATCTCCTCGAATGGCTTCCCCCTGTCTTCCGCCAGCTATAATGAAAGTTGAAACTTCTGGAGACTTCGGGAATACAAAGTGCCGCGTGTGCCATGCCGCAGGCGATTTTTCACTACACCCGGCGGAAGACAGGGGGGAGCCGATTAGTCACCAGGCAACTAAATCTCCCTGAATCGCCAGGTGTGCCCTTACCCTTAGGAAGACTTTATTTATCATTCTTCAAAGGGACTGCCATCCTCCTTAGCAATATAGCAAACTGCAGAGGGGGAGCACAGACCATATATAGCATGAACTGTTTAGTAGATTTTAGTTTGGGTGCCAGAGGTTCTTAAGGGAACTCTTCTTAATAAGAAAGGCAATAATATTAGAAATAGCAACTGCACCATTCAAGTTCAAATCAGTGTCATATTTTTCAGAACTCTAGAGCAGAGGCATTCGGAACCAGGGCTACTTTACTCACTGAGGTACTTGCTTTAGGGGAATTTTAACACTTTGCCTACTAAGGGTTCCATTACTGTTGGGTAGTACCAGTAGGCTTCTGAGAGCCCTACCACACTTTGGAGAAGCTTTCGTTACTTTTCCTACACAACCCTAAATGTCTTGCACTGAAACAATACCTACATCAGAAAAACTAGCTCCCCTTATTCCACGTTTTCTTCTTTACTCGTCCCATTTTCATAATGGAGAGCCAAAGAGCTCCCCCCTTAACATGGTGTTCATAAATTTCACATTACCTTATTAAATGGGTAACCTAAATTATGGCCCCTTTTTTGAGAAAAGCTAGTAATATAACCTTTATTAGATCTTTATCTTACGTTTTTTGGCTCATCCTTTAATCCATATATCCAGAAAAAATAATACCTGTTATGCTAAAGAGGTACAAAATTATTCAGTCCGTGCACACTACTTATCAGCATACTCTGGTCCCTGGTTCTGCCATAAAAACAAAAGGGGGAGCGTAGATATGATAGCAATAGAGAGGGGAGGATTTCTTTGAAGGGGACTCAATATGAATGAAAAAGAATAAACGAACAAAATTGACAAAGGATACATCTGTCGAGACTGAACGTATACAGCCAACTTGTATGTGTCTGCAAGGTTATTTGGATGCATATGTCTTTGTATGTGCTCAGGCAATTACTGTGAAATGATTTCTGGCCCTTGGCACTTTATCTTTAGTACAAACAAGATTTTGCCTTGAGTAAGAAAGGGGTTATGGGGATCACACCAATGCTTACATTGTTTCTAAATATACTTGTGAGCATGCAAACCTCACTCAAGGAGCCCACTCCACTCTATAATCATTACATCTTCTTACCCTTGGTCTACACAAAAAAATGATCCTTTGCTTCTGCTGAGCTTTCTTTTCTGGACTGTAATTCACAGAATATATTTGTGGCCACAACAGAAGTGTTCTCTCGGATAATGGAATCTCATTTCCATGCAGAATGGAGGCATTCGTCATTGGGCGCTGGAGACGGATGAGTAACAAGAACGCACAGGGCCAGATCTGCTCCCCACATTAGTGATAAAGTTGTTGATTGCCTGCCACACATTAAAAGCAATTTAGCCCCTCGAGAACCCAAGAATTAATAAAAGTGGCTTGTAAGAAATCAAGTCAAACAACGTATCAATTAAAACACCAGTCGCAGTTGGGAATATATACCAAAATGAACCTGGCAGGAGATCTTTGGGTCGTCAACCATTGCCAGCTGCATTAAGTATGATTGACACACATTCACTCTGAGACCTGCAGGAAACAGAAAACATCACTTGCCGTTATCGCCGAGATTCATGGGATTTGGGCACCCTCTTGTGGCCTTTGTTTATCAATGCAAAATAAAGGGCGCAAAACTGATATCCCTGTGTATCCCCTGTTGCGATTCATTAAACATCAATAATGGGTAATAATCACAACAGTTTATAAAATCTGCGACGCAAAAGCACAGCAGATATTTCCCATTAGGATTCATTAAAATCACAGCTCAGAATCACAGTGGTCTATAATTGGGCCCATCATGCTCAAAGAAAAGAGAAGAAAGAACCTGATCAATAATAAACACACCCCCAAGAGTTTATGATCAAAGCTAAATTAGAGACTAAAATCTAAAAGTGCATTAACAGAATACAGACAAGTAATTAAGGACCAAGTAAAGCCAAAAACAACATTATATCCAGTGTCTTCAACACTGTTATTGGGCCAAATAATATGTGACTTAAATATAAAGCACCCCTATGATACCCAGGGAATACTCACAGGGGTGATGTAGGGCGTTTGGATGGGAATTGGTTGGTAAGGAAGGAAAATTGATGGACTAGAAGAAATAAAGTGAGTGAGCTGGGAATAGGGATTGGGAAGAACAGTGGATCACACTTTGCTAAGTCATATGGTATTCCTCTCTATCTAATGCCTGCACCCTTACATTTTCTGGTGAAAAATAAAAGCACAATACCACCTGTCCAATTTTTACATAGGCTCTCTTGTTCAAAACTGCTTGATAATACTCTTACAACAGGAGGCCCATAAATGCATCAATCCCTGCCCAATACATCATTGGCTCAACCTTTACATTAAAACCCCCTAAATGCCATCACCCCTCAACATCATCCATCCCTCCCGCTGACATTATTGCCAGGACCCACAGCCTGTCTACCTGTCCAACAGCATGCTCTGCAGATATTCAGCCTGTGCAAGTCATCCATGAAGACATTTTAGCTCACCTGCCTGTCTGCCTCCCAGCGGGTACTAGTTCTGTTTCCCCAGTTGCTTGATTTTGATTTAGTTACTACTTTTGCTTCTACTGTTACTTGTATATACTCTTCTGTGTTTGCCTTTATTAGGTTTGCCTGGTATCATTCCCCAGTTAATCTGTGGGCTCCAGAAACTTGGGGACATGAAGTCCTGTAAGGTGCCAGCATGGGGCCAAAGTGGCGTGAATATGTCTCTGCAGCACACCACACAATGTAGTATGAAATTCAAAATTAAAAGGCCCACAAATGCCAATGGTTGTGCTGGTCCAGCTCTCCTCATTCCCCTTGGCATGCAGTGGGCCCTCCTGCTCAGTAAGTAGCGCCAGTAATATTCTCATACAATTCAATATCTCACCTTTGCCTTGACAGAGAGCTTCAGGAGTATTTGGCAAGTAAGTAATGAATACTAAGGTCAGTGAGAGAACCTTATGCATGTCTTTTAAAAATTATATCCTATATTAAATACTATATGGACTAATTCCTGGCCCACACATTGTGGGAGCTCTATAGTGGGCAATGGATTTCTGGATGTATCTGCTAATGGTAAATCTGGAATAAAGCACAAGGGTCCCAGGGCAAGCATTAAGTACACAACGCTGGAGCATTTTGCAACTACTGACGTTCCTCCCTTTGTGCTGCTTTCCAGTATGGAGCTAAATGACCTGTACAGCAATAGAGGGAAGCAGGTCATAACTAGTATACTAGGATCCTAGTATCCCTTGGGTTTGGGCTTAAGGGGGGCTGAAAATTACCTGGGAAGCTGGTTTCAAGCAGGTGGAGGACCAATGAAAACAGCAGCAGCCCTCCGTCCCTGGAGAATTATCGCAGCTTGCAGGGGGTGCCAGGACTCTGAACCCTAGGGGTAAGTTGAATGTGCAGTGGGTAAGGTTAGGCCCGGAGGCCTGGGGGGAGGTAAAAAGTCTTGGTTGAAGTCTTTAACAAGAGGCAGGAACCAGACTTCAGGCCCCTGGGCTCAGGGTCCATCCTATGTGATGATATTGGCATCTATTTTAATACTGTTTTGCTGTTCTTACTGTATCAGTTGTCCTGTTAAAATACATTTTGGTTGGTTATGCATTAATTTAAGTTAAGTATTAAACAACTGTGGCCTTCTCTTCCCAATTCTGTGGTCATGTGCAGGGCCGGATTTACTCCCTGAGGCTGCTCAGTCCTAGTGCCTGCCCCACCGCCTTTGCGCGCATGCCTCCACCCCCCTCGAGTGCACGTGCACATGCGCCGAAGCACTGAGACCTGTGCATCCCCAGTGCTCCTTAGTATGCGGCTGGGAGGCATGCCACCCCTAAAATTGTGTGCCTTAGTCCCGGGCCTTTGTGGTCTTGTCACAAATCTGGGCCTAGTCATGTGTCAGTTGGTGGGGTTGGAAAAGTGAGGACACAAGGGGAGTAGCAAATCTCAGCACTGCATTTGTCATGTAGCAAGCAGGTGCACCCTTTGTGCTCCATTACCAGGTGCATTGTGGGAAAAAGACATCTACATCTCTATGAGAAATGAGCCCCTTAATCTTTACTTACACTTCTTTTTCAGTAAACTAATTAGTGATACCCAGTATCCGGATTACTAAGACTAAAGCTGGCCATAGACATAGAGATCCGATAGTTTGGCAATGTCGCCAAACAGCGGATCTCTCCCTAACATTGAACTGGGCGATATCGGGCTAATCTGAACGATCGGATCACAATGCATCCGATACGGGCGTGTGGATCGAGGGATTGCATCAACGCACAGATGCGGCCGCGATCCGACTGGATTTTTTAACCTGCCAATCGAGATCTGGCTGGCTTTCGGCCAGATATCAATCGGGGAAGCCTGTCAGATGGCTCCACAATAAGCTGCTGATTCGGTTTGTCAGCAGCTTTTATCAGCAGCTTTTATCAGCCCAAGTATGGGGGCCTTAAATTAACAGAATAGAAATAAAAGCCGTTATTTCATTCTATTTAAAATAAATCTATTTTTAAATTCCAATCAAAAATGTTATTATGCTACGATTATGTAGGACCCCAATCTCCCTGCTTGTGTTGTAGTAAAGCACTAGGCTATTTGTTAGAGATTGGATGTAAGAAAGCAAAGTAAATGTACTGCTTGTGTGGGTGCTGAGTCAGGAATGTGCCAGACAGGAGCGATGTGTCAGGATGAATGACATTGCTCTTTGGCTGCCATCTCTAATTACCGCCCCAGTCTCAGTGACAAGTCTGCAGGTTCCACTGGTCAGCTCTATCAGTCTCTCTCCTGCCAACGCCGCAACACATTTTTGTGCCGTCAGTGAAAAGGTTAAGGGAATATTGAAAAATACACTGATAGTCCTTGCTTTTGTGCATTGCCTTTATTCGTTATAAAGTGATGCTTGAAACATATAACAAAGAAGCAAGTTTCTTACTAGTAGAACTTTTCCAAGGCCTGATGCTTTCATGACACCAAATAAAGCTGTGAATGCTTTAGGCTGAGCCGGTGAGGGGCAAAAAGTCCAAATATGTATATTGCTAACGAAGCTCCTGAGGAAGATTCTGCAGGAACCACTTTGAAGAAAGTTCAAGAAACTTCAAGGGTTGGCTAGTCAGGTGATTAGGAGCTGGTCGTCGTCAATGTGATGGTCTCTGTCACTTTTAATAATCTCTCCTTGCTTAGAAAACTGGGTCTCATGTTTGCTAGCAAATAACTACCCAAATCTTTGGTCTGTCTCTCATTCCTGCAAGGAAAGGTTTGTTTTAACACTGCAAAGAACTGAATGTTCCAGCCTAATCATTGACTAGACAGGCGCTCAGACAGACTGACAGATCTGATCACCCCATACACATAAGGCTGAGGAGGTCATTGGGCAGACAGATTTTTAAGACTGCCAAATCAATATATGCTTGACTCCAAACTGCATTTCTGACCCTTTTGGCCCCCAAGGAGAAATGCTCTGCTAAATCAGATGACTTGGCTGACTGTATGACACTTTGTTTGGGCAACTTTAATTGCTGCTTTAGCTGCTGAACCATTAAGGGAACGCTCAGTCAGACTGAAGACCGGAGAGTGAGATCCTGTCATTGCTCCAATCAAGATCTGTTGATTGTAGACGTCAGAAAATATCAGGCGGTCACAGCTATGGCAGAATTTGGAAGCATATGAAATATTTATATATTTGTTTATTTCTTATTGTATTAAACACAAGAATGTGATTAAAGGCAATAGGTATGCTACAAATGGAAATAGTAAACATCCTCCAATCATAGACATAGACAGCTATTCTCCAAAAACCCAGTACCTGCAGTCAGGCCCAGTAATCTGTGGCTGTTTGGGCCTCTGTGTACATTAAATGGCAGCAGAATAAGACTGGGCCGGTGTGTCTCATCATGCCGGGATATGAATTAGTGATCTGCTGTCTTCTGTGCAGCCTACTTGTTATTGATCTATCTGAGCAGCCAGGAGGATGCTTACATGCTTATTTTATGCCTTGGTCACCCTTAGGTTGGCCATACATATGGAGATCCACTCATTTGGTAAGGTCGCTAACGAGCAGATCTCTTCCTGATATGCCCACCTTCAGCTGGGTGATATCGGGCTCATACGATCGCGGGCCCTAAGGTGCAGAGGGGAATTTTCTTGACACTACTTTTGCTTCCTTTCATCTCTCCTCTCCAACTTCTGTCCATTGATGAAAATGAGATCAGATGTGAAAATAAAGTTTGTTAGCTTTTACCAGTGATCTGAGAGTGTGCGGTTCCTTCAAGTGGTTCCGGAGTGCGCCGCTGAACTTGCTGATGTACTAATTACGTTCTTCTTGGTGACGGACTCAGGGCGGCTCCACCCGGGTCACAACAAGGTCTGGGTAAGACTAATTTTTATATGCTTCATATACTTTATCCGGTTTGTGGGGAGATTGATTGGATTGTACCGACTTCCAGCCTTAAAGGAACAGTAACACCAAAAAATGTAAGTGTTTTAAAGTAATGAAAATATAATGTACTGTAGCCCTGCACTGGTAAAACTGATCGGTTTGCTTCAGAAACACTACTATAGTTCATATAAACAAGCTGCTGTGGAGCAATGGCGGAAATTGAAAAATGGCTATATGGCACAGGATAACTAATGGATAACAGATAACACCATTAGACAGACAGAGCTTATCTTCGTAAATTATAGTCTTACCCCACCTAACATAATTCATTCATTCATGGTTTGTGAAGCCCCAAGTAGCGATGGTAATATGTTTGTCTGGTGACTCACAAGTCTGTAGAAATAATAAACCCAATATCTGGCCAGAAGCAGCAGAGGTGACTGTTCCTGTGCCTAACCATCCTGATACAGTGCTGCCTTAGAGGTAGATGCCTCGAAAATCTGCCCAGGTGCTGTACTCTCTCAGAGACCCTGTTACTAATACAGTGCCCCCTTGTGCATATTTTTCCTGCAAGTTTTATCTTGCTAAAAACCAACCATGATATTGGTAACCGGGAATTGCTAGCAATAATGTGGGCCTTCGAGGTATGGCGGCACCTCCTGGAGGGGGCTAAACATCGAATCATAGTCTACAGTGATCACAAGAATCTTTTATATATCAAGTCTGCTTAACATATTAATCCAAGGCAGGCTAGGTGGGCATTGTTTTTTTACTACATTCAAGTTAATCATCACATAAAAACCTGGCTCCAAAACACTAGAAGCTTTGAACCCTTTCACTCAGACATTTCTGAGGAAGATCCTATTATACAGAAGTCAGTGATTATTGCAGCCTTAAATTTACTGTTTACTTTTTTTGCAGTCTGCTCAGGCATAGGCTCCTGATGGTAAACCTTCCAATAAACTATTTGTTCCTGAGAATCTCTGCTCTACAGTATTGAGGAGAGCCACGATTCGATTCTAAAATATCTGGTCATTTGGGATTTAACAAGACCATTCAGATATTTAGCTGGGATATATGGTGGCCTACCTTATGGCAGGATACTATCAAATATGTAAATTCTTGTGCTATATGTGCTAGGTCCAAGACTTCTAAGACATCTCTTCTTGGGTTCTTACAGTCTCTGTCCATTCCTACAGAGCCCTGGACCCATTTATCCATGGAATTTTTAGTTGGTTTGCTGCCTTCCCAGGGGAATAATGTAATTTGGATGGTGGTAGATTCAGTAAAATGGCTCATATTGTTCCTTTCCAATGGGTGCCTTCATTCAAAGTCCTTGCAGATCTTTTTGTAGAAAACCTTATCAGGTTACATGGGATTCCCTTTAATACTGTATCTGATAAGGGTTCACAGTTTGTATCTAAATTTTGGAGAGGATTTTGTTCGCTCTTTGGGGTTGTGCTATCGTTCTCTACCAATTACCATTCACAGACTAATGGTCAGACAGAGAAAACAAACCAGCATCTGGAGAAGTTTTACACTATGTATCTGATAATTAGTCAGAATGGGCAGAACTGCTACCCTGGGTGGAATTTGCATACAATAATGCTCCTCATTCTTTTTCTTGCATGTCTCCATTTTTTAAAAATTTTCTAGGCACACTAAGGCCTTTTCCCGTAAGGTGCCCTCTACCAAATTACAACCTACTTTTATTGGTCCATACAAGGTTCTTGAAGTTTTAAGCCCAGTCACTGTATATTTGGAGCTGCCCAGCCAATTTTAAAATTTCCAATGTTCCCTGTTAAAATCTGCTTGGGATGTCTGACAGTCTGTGGGCCCACCTCCTTGTAGAGAGTCATCCAGAGTATGAAATTTCCAAACTGGTAGACTCCAGCATTTTCAGAGGTAAGATTCAGTAGTTGGTGCATTTGAAAGGCTATGGCCCAGAGGAGAGATCTTGGGTTCAAGCTTTTGATATCCATGCTGATCCCCTTAAAAAGCAATTTCAATTAAAGTCAATGGGCATCCGAATAATATTGACGCGCCACAGTTTTGATCTGAGCGACTATTCAGACGCCCATCCAAATTCTTTTGACGCTGGCGTCACTACAATTTTGCAAATTTATTCACCAGCGGTGAATCACAGACATTCGCTCCTGCCGAATTTATTCGCCAATCACTAGTCACCAATCCTGAGGGGTGCAATGGTCCCCCTTTGTGTGGGGGTGGTGTTACATCCTGCCTGGATTTGAACTGGTGATTTGTTGTCTTCTGTGTAGCCTACTTGCAACTGCTCTAAATGAACAGGCAGGAAGATGAGTAGTTTATGCTTTGTCACTCTTATTTTCCAGGCAGGCATAGTGAATTTGACTAAAGGTGCTCAGAGTTTGCCATCAGTATGGCTATGAAACCCCCTGCTCAGCGCATACACATTGCCCGTTTAGGTTAAGTTTACTTGTTGCCCGGTGCTGATTTCCTGCTTGTAAATTTTGCTCCTTGTGATTTTCTGGTTCTGACACGAGCCTGTTCCTGCCTGCCTGACAACAATTATTCAGTCTCTACTGGCTCCTTCCCTGCTTTAAGTTTGGCTCCCTTGCTTGTCCCTGTGGGAGTTGCTGGATTCTTGTGAGGTAAGTCCTGATGGCACCCAAGTAGCTGAGGGCTAGGCCAGAGGCGGTTTTTATAAGTAGAAGATCATGCCTAGACTGGAATCCAGTGACTCCCCCGACAAGACATCAGGAAAAAAACCCAGTGGACCCTGCCAGGGGTGATCCTGTCCCCTCTGGCCTGAGGTGGTTTGCTACTGTCGCCTCAACACCCCCCACCCACGCTAACCTTTTTTGCACTAGAAGAGCCAAATTTCCTGTTTGAAAACTGAAAATTTTGCTCTTAAAAGAGAACTAAACCCTAGACCTCCTCCACCCCCTCCAGTGCCCCCTCCAAGCTCCCTACCCATCCTGACCTGCTATAAATCTGCAGAATTGTGCAGCAGAATTCAAAGTTGCCACTGTCTCTGATCCTCTTCTGTTAGAGCAGTGACACAGAGGATTATGTGCATGTCCTGAATCAGCTTCTACTGCACAAGCTCCTCCAAGATCTGTGTCAGAAGAGAAGAGGACCAGAGAAAGACAGAAATTGGCAACTTTGAACTCTGCTGCGCAACTCTGCAGATTTATAATAGGTCAGGATACAGGTCGACTTCTCAGATGAATAGATGATGCGAGGAAAGAACTTGGAGGGGGGCAGTGGAGGGAACTATGGGTTAGTTCACCTTTAAAGTTACCAGGAGTGGCATTTTTGCCAGTGGTGCACTGTCGCCTGAGGCGAGTTTCTCAACCCACCTGATTGGTGCAGCGCACCTGGGCCCTGCTTTCCCCGCCAACCTAGTCCAGCTCAACCCTTGCAAGAACTACTGGTACTAGGGGGGCAAGGTGTTAGTTCTCCTTTAAAGTTACCATGAGTGGCATTTTTGCAGCCTCTGGTAACCAATGGGGAGCTGCTGCCTGACACGAGTTTCTCAATTTGCCTCATTGGAGCAGCGCTCCTTGGCACTGCTGACCCGCCATCCTAGGCCCACTGCAAATGGGAAGTAATATAAATGGTATGCAATGGGAGGTGCCTTCGTTTAGAGGAACTGCAGCCTACGACTGGGATGGGGGACCCCCAGGCTGCAGCCATGGTGGGCCACAGACACCTCAGCCCAACACTGAACACCAGGGCTTATTTTGAATCCCACTCAGGACCTGCCTGCAGGAAATTGGCAAGGCCTTGTCTGGCCATAAACTGAAAGATCCGCTTGTTTGCAAGGTCTTCCAGGTGGTGAGCCAAATTAAGCTAATCTGAACATTTGATCCCAAAGACAACAATCAGATCATAGTAAGAGCCTATGCAGACCTGTGATTGGAGGACTGAATTAACTGCCAAAAACTGGATAAATAGGTCAGTCCTACATGTAGTCAAAGTTAAACTTTATTGTCATCTCGGCAGTATACGAATATACAGTGAGACGAGACGACGTGGCTCCAGCTAGTACATATCACAAAAAGGCACTTAAAAATACACAATAAATATGTAAACATGAAATGTGCAATATATAGGCAGAAATTGGATATATACATGTGTAAATCTTTAGAATTGTGCAAATAAATTAACAGTTCAGAAAGTTAAGTTCACAGTTCAGGTGTGTCTGGAATGTAGTGGGAGGACAGGCAGTGAGTTGAGGAGTCTGATAGCTTGCGGAAAAAAAACTTTTGCGCAGCCTGGTTGTTCGGGCTTTAATACATGCGAAAGCGTCTGCCAGATGGGAACAGCGTGAACAATCCGTGTGAGGGTCGTGTGGAGTCCAGTGCAATGCAGGAGGCCTTTCTTACACAGTGATCCAATGGAAACCAATAGTATATTCTTAACATTTTCCCCAGGTGCTTGTGCAAGTTGGCAGGTGTGCAATAAATTAAACGTGTGGATCGTGGCATTAAATTGAAAAAAGTACAGTACATTTTATTGATAGAAAGACTGCATACTTATATTTGTAATCTTCTAATAATGATGATTTAACAAACTGTATCATGGACTTGTATTCATAGGGAAGTTTGAGATCCATTTATGACCACTTGGTGGTCAGCAAAGTACAGCAAATGTATACCGTGGCGATGTCTGATTTGACTCTGATTAAAGGGATACTGTCATAGGGAAAACATGTTTTTTTCAAAACACATCAGTTAATAGTGCTACTCCAGCAGAATTCTGCACTGAAATCCATTTTCCAAAAGAGCAAAAAATTTTGAAATCTGACATGGGGCTAGACATTTTGTCAGTTTCCCAGTCATGTGACTTGTGCTCTGATAAACTTTAATCGCTCTTTACTGCTGTACTGCAAGTTTGAGTGATATTACCCCCCCCCCCAGCAGTCTAACAACAGAGCAATAGGAAGGTAGAAGGTACAAGATAACAGCTGCCTGGTAGATCTAAAAACAACACTCAATAGTAAAAGCCAAGTCCCACTGAGACTGATTCAGTTACATTAAGTAGAAGAAATAACAGCCTGCGAGAAAGTAGTTCCATCCTAAAGTGCAGGCACAAGTCACATGACTGGGGCAGCTGGTAAACTGACAATATGTCCAGCCCCATGTCAGATTTCAAAATTAATTATAAAAAAATGTGTTTGTTCTTTTGAGAATTGGATTTCAGTGCAGAATTCTGCTGAAGTAGCACTATTAAATGATGTGTTTTGAAAAAACATGTTTTCCCATGACAGTATCCCTTTAAACACAACATTAAATAGGACAGTTCAGGAAGACAACAAGCTTTCTCAAGGCTATGCATATTGAGGATTAGGTACCACTTTAGCTGAAAATGCATTTAAACCAGCAGCAAAGTACGAGCTAATAAGGCACAGGAGCGATGTCTGTATGTTCTGAACTATAGGTCTCTCTGTTCAACTAGGGGTTGGCATAAGACAAAAACACTACTGGTAGATATTTCCATATATTTATACCAAAAGGGGTAAAAAGCTAATACCAGCTGCTGACACCATATTCTGAGGGTACAGACATGGCAACACCTTAAAAAAGATAACCCTAGAGAAAGATAACTATATTATCCAGGTCACCTAGTTGTATACAAATCATGATTTCGATCAGATCCAGAATTCTATGTCACAGCATACCATACATGACTTTATACAGACGAGTTACCTACATCATTATTTTAGATTTGATTGGTTAACAAATATCAAACGATGAGGCATTGCTTGATTGGAGCATGAACATAAATTTTCATTAATAAGTATGAACATTATGTATCACTGTACAGACATAGTATGTATTAAAACTTCCCCTTTCTCACTATTAGAGTAGTTAGATCCCGTTTCATTCAAACCAAGTTCCTCAGTTTAGTTTTATTCTTGTTCATGCTGCTTATGTGGAAGTTCATTCTGTTCCCAGGGCCGAATTTACATAACAGGCACCCCTACGCCCGCAGCCGTTCATTCCCCCCTTCCCCTCCTTTTCCCTTTGTGCAAATGTGCAATTTTTCAGCATCATGTCTGGATTAATGGGGATTTGTGCACAGGAAATTTTAAAAAGTATTGTATCTCCTGCAAATCCTCATTACTTCCAAACCAATGCGGGTGAGGTTGGGTGGCATGCTGTCCCCCTACATTTCTTACACCCTAGGCTGGGCCTTTGTGGCCTTTCCTCAAATCCGGGCCTGTCTGTTCCAGCAAGTGCTGTTATTTAACAGTGAGGAAACTGTGCTCAGCCAAGATCCCACTTATGACCAAACACAGTAGAAACAGATTTTTAAGACCAACTGCAAGGCATGTTCACCCTGCACAAATGTGGTGTCATCCAACAGAGCTGCCAGCTGAGAAGGCCTAAAATTATTCTTGTAACATTTGATTTTAATGAGTTTGACATCCCCTGCTACCTTTTAAGGAGTTAGCCACCAAAAACTGATTTTTGCATAATGAAAAAAGGGAATTTGAAGTAACTACTTAGATTTGCTACCAATTTCCAATGGCTCCCATCTTCTGTCTTTTAATAGAAGTTGATTCTCCTCCAGGTCTGTCAATCAGCTGTGCCATTGCTGTATATGTGCAGAGAATATTGACAGTAAGACAAATACTGCATTCAGTCCCTTCCACATGTTGTCTAGAGTTCCTGCCAATCTTTCTCCTCAGTACCTTGGGTCGAGCGGGATTGGGCCGACCTCTCACTCTTCCTCGCGGGTGCGGGTTGAGAACTTCTTCTGCTCTCCTCGCCCCCAACCGTCAAATGCCGGCTTTTGACTTCCGGGTTCGTCTTTTATAGACGCCCTGCCCCTTATGTGACATCATTGGCGGGGCAGGTCTGCACAGGTCTATTAAAGAAACATGGAAGTCGGATACGGGCGGGCGTGGGCCAAGGGAGGGCAGGTTAGGTTCAGGTGCAGGTTGGGTAAATCCCGACCCACACATCACTACCGCCCGCAACCTTAGACTGCCAGCTTCCAACTTCCGGCTTCCTGTTTTATAGGCTCACACCTGCCCCATCCCTTTTGTAATGTCATCAGAGGGGCGTGGCAGAGCGGGCCTATAAATGGAGGGGGGAAGCTGGTTTGGCACGTCCAGGTCACGTTTTTCTCGACCCCCACATCACTATTGTGGGGGTCTCCTGCTTCACTGAGAGGGCCTGTTTGAAAGCTGACAGCCTTCTTTTGGGTCCCCAAGGAGAACTAATACAGTGTTGTTTCATCACCTTCCCTATCATAATAGTTTTCATGTTTAGATTATATACATTTTATAAGGCACACTTTTCTAAGGCACACTTTACATTATTGAGCATTTGCACTGCTACTTAAAGGGCAAATAATATGCCCTTTACAATGCACCATCGCTCATATGCCTATAGATGTGTGAAGACTACTCCTTCTGTGTAATATAAAAAATACAGAATGTGAATTTAGGTGCCATCTGGTGGCTAGCATCAGGTATTGATATGTCCTATCATATTCATACAAGTATTGGAATATCCTATTGTATACACTATTCAGCACCCACAGAGACCTTTTTGAGTAGGCTGAAATATTCTTAGTGCTTTTATACAAGCTAATGCAGCTATTATTATATTTGTGCCTGATTGTAGTCTAAAAGGGTTTTAAGAGATAGAAATACACGTAAGCGCATAAGAATAAAGCACCACTAATCTAGGCATAAATATGTGAGCAATAGAGAATTGATATACAGAGAGCTAATGTGAGTGCTCTGCCTATTAAATACACATAGTGTGTCTCTATGGGGGGTTTTCATGCATGGCTATATACTGCAGGCAAATGTAAAGCACAGCTCCTGAACAGGATAAACAGCCTGTATCTCAACAAACTGCTATTTATTGGCAGCTTGCTGTGTAATCTACAGAGGATTAAAGAAAAATTATAGCCCAGCTGAAAAATGAAATGCAAAATATATATTACTGCAGATAGAACTGACTGCCTTTTGGAGTAGTATAATTTTGTGTCTCTGCTGGGAAACTGTCCTCTGGCACACTGCACACACTATAGCTATAACTATATGCCCAGTGCAATTCTATTCACTAAAGCCAATTACCCCAGATAATACAGGACTCGCTGATAGCAGAACACAATCCACACATATCATAGGATTATTAACTCTGAGAAAATACAGGGCTCACTAATAATATTCAAGCTTACATTTTCAGATCCCATGTTTCAAAGATTAATGTGACAAAATTACCTGTTCTGTAACATTAAACTGAACAGCCTCATCCAACCCACGTCCGTTATTAGATTCCTTTGGACTAATATAAAAGATATAAGCTTCCTAAAGCCATATACTGTAACAAAAGAGGAATTTACAGATAAGAGGAGGGTCCTTGAAAAGTTTTGTTGCATTCTCCAAATTAATATATGGAACAGGTATGGAATGCTCGGACCTGGGTTTTCAGGATAATGGATCTTTCCATAAGTTGGATCTCCATACCTTAAGCCTGCTTAAAGTCATTAAAACATTAATTAAACCCAATAGGATTGTTTTGTATTGTGGAGATCAAAAGTAATTTAATAGGCTCCAAAATCGGGTCAATCTGACAAGGCTAGCTGATATATATATATATATATATATACATATATATATGTTAAAATGTGAGAGGGGGAGAATCTTTGTCCAGACTGTTGATTGCTGTATTGCTTATCTGCAGTTTGGTGCACCTCTTCAATAAACCTTATGTTCTGAGTTTGAGCATTATCCGTGTGTCCAGATGTGGTGATTACCAAGGGAAACAAATAACAGTATCCAATTAGGATTAATTATATATTAGTTGGAATCGGTATTATTTTATTATTACAGAGAAAAAGGAATTCATTTATAAAGAATTGATCAAAATGGAGTCTATAGGAGATGGCCTTTCCTAGTAAAGAGCTTTCTGGATAAAGGGATTCAGAATAATGGATCCAATATCTGAACCAAGAAATAAGTGCAGTGCAGTATATTCAGCACATTTTAGAGAGCTATTGTAAAGATAAGTAGTAAGATGTCCTTGTTCTACATGTATTACTAGGTAAACAGTCCATAGTAAACACAGGTATGGTTATCCAGCAAATATCCTTAAGAATAAATAAATAGATAGCAGACAGACAAGACTCAGATTGAGTAACAAACTGAGTCTCAATTGAAGAGATACAATGTTCATGCTTCTTTTAGAATTGCATAGGACAGCATTTTGGGATGAAGAGCTCCTTAGGCTAGTAATATTGCCTAGGTCAGCATTAGGGGTTAGAGGTCTCTTTAGCTGTTGATTATAAAGGACACCTTCATTTTTGGATTAGTAGCTGTTATGTTTTGGTAGCCGAGGATGAGTAGAGAAACAGTGTTTTATTAGCAGGTTCATGCAGCCATTACACAACAGTAACTTCCAACTCTATCACTCTTAAGCAGTATAGAAAGTACTATGTATACACAGTATAACTCAGTACACAGTATAACTCATGTGCACAGTGACACCTACAGACCCTTTGTATAAACACCACATATTCCCCCCTATAGTAGGACAAATGTAATAAACATAAACAATTAAACAGTATGTATCTTAAAGCAATATTATGAATTATTCACATCACATAGTCTTGGGTCCATGCATGTAGTATTCTGATTCTCCCAGTATGCCTTATAGGTTCACTTTCTTCAAATGGAGCTTCTCCAAAGTCATTCCTAACAGGAGAAAGATGACTTGCATTCCATAAGCATCCATCAGACAGTTCATATGTGTATGGTGCTTGCTGGCGTCTCACTTCAAGTGGTGTAGTAAATTTAGATTGTCCTTGTTTCAGTAGTCCTGGTTTCTTGATTCTGACTAACGATCCAGGGTGAAAGTGCACTTCTCTTGCACCACATTTTCTGTCCATATAAGCCTTGTATTTGGCTTGTTGACGTATCACAATGTCAGCAGTAGACGATTTTGTAGGCACAATATTTTTGATGTTTGATGTCTGCAACATGTAACTTAGTGTGCCTGTGTCTGCCATGTAATAATTTAGCTGGAGATGATTGGGTTGTTGCATGGTGCGTTGCTCTGTAGTTATGTAGGAACTCTGTTGTAAATACTTTCCAAGATTTCCCAGTAAGATTTGCTGTCTGTAGAGCTTCTTTCAGACTTCTGTTGAATCGCTCGATTTCTCCATTTGCTTGTGGGTAATATACTGAAGATTTCCTATGCACAATATTCCTCTCTCTCAGAAAGAATTCATACTCAGATGAGACAAACTGTGGTCCATTGTCTGATATTAACTCCTTTGGATTACCTTCTCTGCTGAAGACTGTAGACAGAAATGTTGTTACTGTATTGTATTACTATAATAGTCTTTTAGACAGAAATGTTGTTACTGTATTGTATTACTATAATAGTCTATCAATGGTATAGCAAATCTGCAGTCTATAGGAGCATCTGTAAAAGGACCGACAATATCAATAGCAAGTTTTTCCCATGCTGAATCGGGAAAGGACACTGGCTGTGTGGCAGGTACTGGTGCTGTAGTAATGAGACCATAAACTAATTGTTGGTTTATTGCAGCAAAGAGATCTCTTCCAAGTATAGCAGTATTCCTTATTCACAATGTAAAAGTCACATTTTGCAGTATTTGATTCAAATTGAACAGTCACTGCCAAGAAACCAAGCACAGGGATTAGCTCCTTTAAGTAACTGACCAGTCTCAGGGCAGGTGCAACAAGCGGATCCTTTGCAAAGTATTTCAAGGAAATATCTTTTGGTAGTATAGAAACAGCTGAACCTGTATCAAGCATCAGGTAAATGGAGTGTCCCTTGTCAGCAGAAGCAGTACTGACACTGACAGTGCATATAAACTTGTCTGGAATAAATGTACCAGCTTTATCCACACATAATACTGTAACATTTGAATTAGTGACTTCATGAACATCTTTAGCAGAACTACGGCAGATCTTAGCAAAATGTCCTACCTTTTTGCATTTGCGGAACTGTACAGCTTTTGCAGGACATGTAACATGGTTTGCAGTGTGTTGTGTTGAACCATAGTGGAAGCAGTATTTTTTATTTGTGTTTGCTGCATGGTTTTGCAGTGTAGGTGAATCCCTTTCCTTAGCACTGTATTTTGCCTGTGACTGTGCATTATTAGGCCACAGTGTTGAATTCACAGTCTGTACATTCCCAGCAGTTCCCTGACTGAGAGTTTTAGCCTCTGCCACTGCTGTTTCAATTTGGCTAGTAACTGCAATAGCCTTTGCAAGGGTTAAATCCTTCTCTAGGAGCAGCCTCTCTCTAATGCGAGGTGAGTTTGTTTTTTCCACTATTTGGTCTCTTAGCATTTCATCTGTTAGATTCCCAAACTCACAGGTAAACACCAGCTCTCTCAAAGCTGCTACAAATTGTTCTCTGGATTTGCCATTACGTTGTCCACGTTGGCGGAATTATCTTTCAACAACCACATTTACTCTTGGCATGAAAAAGTTCTTTATAGCAGTAAGAGCAGTTTCATAAGTCTCATCAGGTAATGGTAATGTATAGAATATACACTGTCCCTCCGCTCCCAGGCAGTGAATAAGTAAAGCACGCTTTCTAGCAGTAGAAATCTCCCCTTGGTCAGCAGCAATAATGTAATTTTCAAACATACGGATCCAAGCAGTAAAAGGTATGGTAGGCTCACCGGAGTTTGGGAGAAAAGGTACAGGCTGCTGCAGAGGTAGAAGAGACATCTTGTCGCCAATATGTTATGTTTTGGTAGCCGTTTATATCTTCCTACAATTCTAATTGCTCACTAACAGTATATCTAAAGGTTTAATCATTGATTCTGTATATTTGTATTAATATTTTTATGAATATTAATTGAGAAAATTATTAATATTGTTAAAGGTTGACTCCTTTATTACAAATGCAAAGATCTGCACCTTTCCCATGAATGCAGTTCTGTCTGGGTTTGGCTGTACTGTATTCACGCCTCCCTAGATGCCTCCTAGCTTGTGCCAACAGATGCAATCTGCTATGGAGCCCTGTATTTAATACCTGCCATTCTCAAATGAAAGTGGACTGATACACATTTTTTAGGTGAGAGCTGCATGAATACAGTATTGCCAGTGCTGGAGGTTTCCATGTGGTTTCCCTAGGCAGTAATTGTGGTCACAGGGGAGTTGAACAAACACAGTGATCAATGCATGCACAGCTATTCACACTTCTACAAACCTTTATGGGCAGAATATGAAAACAGTATCCCTTGTCCTGAACATCTGAGGGTTAATTTACTAACATTTTTATTGTTTCTGCTTTCTTTTTCTATTTTGCAGTAGGCTGTTGAGATCTAACTGTCAATTGGTTGCTACAGGCACTTAAGCAACGCAGCGGGGCCCATTTACATAGTTTGAGTGAAGGAATAGAGGAAAAATAGTTCGAATTTCGAATGTTTTTTTGGCTACTTCGACCATTGAATGGGCTACTTCGAACCTTCGACTACGAGCTTCGAAACGAACGATTGGAACTAAAAATTGTTTGATTATTCGACCATTCGATAGTCGAAGTACTGTCTCTTTAAAAAATTATTCTACCCCCTAGTTCGCCACCTAAATGTAGGCCAATGTTAGCCTATGGGGAAGGTCCCTATAGGCTTCCTAACAATTTTCTGATCGAAGGAATATCCCTCGATCGATGGATTAAAATCCTTTGATTTAAAGATTATTCCTTCGATCGTTCGATCGTAGGAATAGCGCAAAATCCTTCGACGGTCAAATATCGAGGGTTAATTAACCCTCGATATTCGACCCTAGGTAAATCTGCCCCAGCATCTATGATCGTAAATCGGGGTCTCGAACAATGTTCAGTCTCATTTCTCTTTGGCTCAGACCATACCTAAAATAACAAGTGCAGATTAGACGTCTAATTGGTCTTGAGAATTACAGGAATATATATTTTATATATATATATATATATATATATATATTATATATATATATATATATATATATATATATATATATATATATATATATATATATATATATATATATAATACACAGCAACCATGAGTATGCTAATAATTATATCCTTATAATACACAAAAGCTATGATGTAAATTATATATTAAATGTAAATGATATCCTTATAAACGGTGAGTTCTGATGTCATTTCTGTCACATGAATCGCTGAAACTTGTGTATTATAATAAATAAAGTACCCCCAGTTGCAAAATATGAGGATATAAGAAGTTACCTCAGAGTTCCATGACCATGCCTTCGGCCTCGTGTTTTTAAATGATCATGAAACGCCTCGGTAACTTAAAATATCCTTATAATTTACAAGAGGGGGTACTTTATTCACTTTATAATATACAAGTGCCATGAATATCCTGTAAATTATATCCTTATAAACAGTACTTAGTGATGTCATCGGTTATAATTGGAGCTAAGTGATGTCATTTCTGTCACATGACTCACTGAAGCTTGTTTATTATAATAAATAAAGTACCGCATGTTGCAAAATATGAGGATATTAGAAGTCACCTCGGAGTTCCATGACCTGTATAAAAACACTCGGCCTTTGGTCTAGTGCTTTTACAGTACATGGTCATTGAACTCCTCTGTAACTTATAATATCCTTCTATTTTACAAGATGGGGTACTTTATTCACTTTACAAACAGTACTTTGTGGTGTCATCAGTTATTATCGATACTCATTGATATTTGTATCTTGTGATTCACTGAAACGTGTATTATTTTTAATAAAAATGTGAGGATATTGGAAATCACCTCTGAGTTCTATAACCTATATAAAAGAACTCAGTTATAGGCTATGTCTACATATGTTCATGGAACTCTTTGGTGACTTGTAGACTTGTTTAACTGTATATACACAAAGGCACTTTCACACTGACTGTCGAGGTCTTTGTGGTTTTAATATTTATCTCATGTGCTGCTGCTAATCCTTCGTTACTTTCAGTTCTACATAATAATAATAATGAAAACCAAAGGTATTTAAAGTTTCATGGGAAGTTGGGTAGGCTGCACTGCTGATCACTGGTTCCAGGAGCCCTGCCCAAGATATTAAATAAAGTGAGTCCAAAGATCCCTGACAGAGAATTTGAAGAATCGGTGGCTGCAAGGACCGAGCAGAACAAAGCAGGTAATTGTAATTTTTTTATATAACCGTGCCAGTGTTTCCTTGCAATAATTGTGCATCAGATGTAACAAAACAAAAGGCAACAAAACACACCAGTAGAATATCCTCTGCAGCTAGTCACTTGTGTTACTGCAGAACATGCGAGGGGACAGAATATCATAGGGTTGTCACCATTCCAATTTCATAATAAACTATTCATGCAATCACGTCTTCTTGCATGTTTGATGTATAAATAATCCCACCGTAATACGTAGCACGCATGTGTCATTCTTTTTATTTCAGAAATATCAGATTGCTGGCTGGGAGATCATTTCACCATTGGAAAAAAAACACCTATACAGACAGGGACCCATTGACTCCGCTTTGCCAATAGTTCTGTAATGGGCAACAACTATGTTAAACTTAAAAATGAGACCCCCTATGAGTTCACGTATTGTTATTCTTATGCGGTAGCACTAAACAGCATAAAGGTAAGTTGTCTGTTCTTTAAGAGGGAAGTAAACCAAAATATAACATTTTACACGGTGTAAAGACATTTAACTCAAGGCAGCTATACGTTATTTAAACATTCTCAGAGTTTTGTATAAATGTAATTGGTACTGAAAACAGTATGTATCTCTCCTTGGCTATTCTCTGCAATGCTGGTCCTGCCACGTACTAGTGAAAGAATCTAGCAGGAGTCACCTCACCTCCACCAAAAACGCATTCATTCACCATTTTCACACTTTTTCAATGTATTTGTAATCTATTTACCTATTCCATGTTTGGTCCTTGCAGGGCAAATATTTAAAATAGTTAAATTACCAGTGCACAGGTAGTCCCCTATGGAATTCTGTTTATCTGTACTCTGGTAATCTAATGATCTACCTCACAAGAACTATACATGTAGGAGCTTTAATTAAAACAGGCAAAAAAATGTTTAACACAAGCCCTATTCATCGCACAAGAGGTATAATGTTCTTTTAATTCATCTTTACTTCTATCGGGTGAATCTTGTGTATTATTTTATTTAAGGAACCAATGTAAAGTATATTTTGTAATGCTTATTAGATGAACAGTCTGTTTTAGTACTATATATAAGGGACATCTTTTAGTTTCTGTGATAAATTTGCACATTAAATTTACATTCCAACACATATAAAATCATAAAGAGGTTGTGCAATGGCTTCTTTCCATCCCAACAGAATTTTTCATGGTTCCCAATGGAACCTTATAGTCAAAGATCAACTGGGCATCCAGGAAACTATCACTAGTGTCATACTTATTTATGGCCAGAGATTAATATATGTACCCATGCCCACAATATAAAAGGGCAAAGAATCCGATTTCTCTTGTTTGATAGAGGATTGAAAATAGCAATTAAACCTTGGCAAACCAGGGGCTCTACGTCCCTTTTGCGTATGAAAAGTACTGGGAACTGGGATTTACAGTGCAGTGCCTCCACCTATGGAACACTGAAGAGCACACCTCGGGGGGGGGGGGGGTTCGACTAGGAAAAATAAAACACAGTTTGCAAATGAAACAAATATAAACTTTATATAAAACAGTAGTGAAAGAACTTGGGCAATCTAATAAACAATGCACTCCTGCACTGGGGACACGTGGGACCTACCTAACACTCTATTAGGTATCTGACTGTTTTCTCCAACACAGTTCTTTTTATTATCAAAGTCCAAATCCTCTGGAAGGGGTTAATAACCAAACAGTTCAAATAGAATGTCCCTTCCCCAGAACTCTTATACCCCATGTAGCGCTACCTTTCCCAAAAGACCTGTCCTCAAATTGGGGTCCCAAATTTTTTATCCTTGCCAGTATCCTCCTTTGGGTGGCTCACTCACCAGAGTCAGTCACACTGGAGATTACAGGCAGCTCTTCAGCAGGATCAATCTCACAGTGGCACCTTTCACCTCCTGAGACTCTAGCAGCTTAGCAGGGAACAGGATGGGCTCTCTCTGTACTTCTACAGATGCAACAGCTTGGGCAGTCTCACACAAACTGGTTCTGGCTGGATGTTGCAGCATACAACCCCTATTAAGCTCTGTTGGAGACCCTGTACAAATGGCTCCAAAGTCAGGCACTCCCTCTCTCCCAAGGATGCACTGGGGCGCCCAGCCAATCGGATGGCTCTCCAGCCTTTAACTGGGCTGGATGATGTCACAGACCGAAAAACAGGAGAGGGATTTGTCTGATCCCCTACACTATCATATAAAAATGTTTACATAACATACAGTTTTATGTAATAAAATCATATACCTTGCTTACCAGCAATACTTTGCAACATAAGAATACAGGAAATCTATGTTCTTGTCTAAAATTTCTGTTTTCATGAAAGGGTAATGGAATAATTGGACCTGGCGCGGAGATTCAACACAACCAAAGGGAGATACCAAGCCATCTGTATGTGAAATATGGGAGAAGCAATGCTCTTCATGAAACCAGGCACATACCAGACCTGCATCGCTCTTACAATGGCATTGACAACCCTACCTTCTTCATCAGACTGTCCGGCCATGATCGATCATATTTGGAATTAGTATGTAGTAGAGGAGGATATGTCCCTAAGTGTATCAATCATGGTAATTGTGCCTTACTTTCTCACTTAACCTTAGAAGGGCAGTGCACTCAATTTTTGTTTTGGATGATATGTAGTTAGAGTAGAAAGAGCTTTACTGTTATGTAGGAGCACATTGGGCATAGCTGAATCTTTTACTTTTTTTGCATTATTTGAATTTTTATTCAGTGGAGTGTCTGCACTTAAAAGTATATGTTTTGTAATGTACAAGGTGTAGTATGATTAGTATGATGGAATGTTTTTTTTAAATTCTGTTTTGAACTTCCCTACTGTCATCTGTCAGTGTAGGGTAGAGAGATGATCCATAGAGGAACACCACTTTGAGGGCCTAGGTCTCTAGAAACTGGAATCCTGTTGAGTGAAACAATGGTTCTCGGCACAGTAGAGCATATGTGACACTGGCACTGCATCTTGATTTTACTGCATTATATTTACATTATGTTTCTGCCAAATTCAGAATATACTCCAGTACAACCCAGGTTCAATGCCCAATTGTAGATTTTGCTCTTTTAATTTCCTGGGTGTGCTGTTTCGTTCTGTATTATTCTGATTTTCAACCTAACTTACTAAGATATAATGGTTATTGGCTATTGGTCTGTTCCTAACAGTCCTGATTTCTGGCTACAATCTGGCATTTATTTTACTCTGCTTAATCCTGATTTACCTAATTTGCTATTTCACAGTTTAAGACCTTCGCCAATTCCTGCTTCTCTTAAATCCTTACTTCTGGGACGTAGTGCTGAAGTAGCTCTCCAGGCTTATGATAAGTGACAAATCTGATAGTATGCTGAGGGAAAGGGCAGTGTATCTAAAGCAAGCCAGTGTGTAAATAATGTTGCTCTTATTATTATTAACATGTATTTTTAGATAGCAGTGCTGTAAAATAAATGTGTTTATACAAAGAAATCACATGAATTACATACATAGAACAACCAGTACGGTACAAAAGGTGCGGAAGGCCTTGTGCAAAAGAGCTTACAATCTAAAAAGGGAAGTGAATGAAACACAAGGTGTGGGAGTGGGCAAGATCAGACATAGAAAAAAGCAATTAAATGCTGTAATTTTGAAGGCCTGTCGAAAGGGCCATAGTTCTTGGGATTCAGCCAGGCCCGGATTTGCGGCAAGGCCGCATAGGCCCGGGCCTAGGGCGGCAAAAAAATAGGGGCGGCATGCCGCCCAGCCGCATTATGGGGACGCGTGCGTCCCCATTCAATAACAGCAGCTGCGCCGGCGTTTTTTCGCCGGCGCGCTGGGAAGGGGATGTGAGGTGGGCGCTAGGACCGCGCGGCCTAGGGGCGCCCCTTATTGAAATCCGGCGCTGGATACAGCCCCCAGTTCCAAGTGCACATGTATCAAAAAACAAAAAGAATATCCCAAAACTCTATAATAAAGTTAAAAAGAATGGCATACAGACCAACTGGTATTCCACCTTATGCATTTCATACCCTCTGGTACTTAATCATAGGCATTAATAAAACCCAATTCCACAAAACCTAAATAGGCATACTGGGAAAGAGAACCTTATATGTATAACCTTGCTCTGACATCTAAGTGATATGTGGCAATCTGTGAGCGGTTTTAAAGTATTAAGGGAGGGACCTCTTTGGGTTTAAATTGTCGAATTGGGTATTATTAATGCCTATGACTAGTAGTTAGTACCAGAGGGTATGAAACTTGTAAGGTGGAATACCAGTTGGTCTGTATGACTATTCTTTTACCTAGATGTTAAATAAAAACTAGCTTTTTAACTTTATTATATAGTTTTTATTATAGAGTTTTGTTTGTTTTGCATTAGAGAGATTATTATATGATCCCCTTATATATTTATACATAGTTATCATATCACCCCTTCGCCTCTTCTCCAGCGTGAACATCCCCAACTTGGCCAGTCTTTCCTCATAGCTAAGATTTTCCATACCTTTAACCAGCTTAGTTGCCCTTCTCTGTACCCTCTCTAATACAATAATGTCCTGTTTGAGTGATGGAGACCAAAACTGAACAGCATATTCTAGATGGAGCCTTACCAGTGCTCTGTAAAGTGGAAGAATGAGCGCTTCCTGCCGTGAATCAATGCCCCTTTTAATACAGCTCAAGACCTTATTTGCCCTTGATGCTGCTGACTGGCATTGCTTGCTACAGCCAAGTTTATCATCTACAAGGACTCCAAGGTCATTTTCCATAATGGATTTGCCTAGTGCAGTCCCATTAATGGTATAAGTGGCTTGGATATTTCTTACATCCCAGGTGCATGACTTTACATTTATCAACGTTGAATCTCATTTGCCACTTAGCTGCCTAGATTGACAGTTTGTCAAGATCATGTTGCAAGGATGTCACATCCTGGATGGAATTAATTGGGCTGGATAGTTTTGTGTCATCTGCAAACACTGATACATTACTTACAACACCCTCCCCAAGTCATTAATGAATAAGTTAAATAAAAGTGGAACTAATACTGAGCCCTAAGAACCCCCACTAAGAACCTTACTCCAAGCAGAGAATGTACCATTAACAACCACCCTCTGTAACCAATCCTGTAGGCAGTTTCCTATCCATGTACAAACAACTTCATTAAGCCGAATAGTTGAGAAAGCAGTCATTTGTGGGGCACGGTATCAAACAATTTGGCAAAATCCAAATAGATCACATCTACTGCCCCCCTCCCACTGTCCAGCATCTTACTTACCTCATCATAAAAAGCAATCAAATTCGTCTGACATGACCTATCCTTCATAAAGCCATGCTGATTGCTGCTCATAATACCATTCATTAGGACAACATTTTTAATGTAATCCCAAGCCTTCAAATAATTTGCCCACCACAGATGTCAAACTTACTGGTCTATAATTGCCAGGCTGAGATTGTAATCCCTTTTTAAAATAATTGAATGACATGAGCTTTTCTCCAATCCATAGGTACCATACCAGATGAAAGCGAATCGGAGAAAAGTCTAAAACTGAACTAAGCTCTCTTAGAACCCAGGGGTGTATGCCATCAGGCCCTGGAGCCTTGTTTACATTAATTTTTATTAAAGCTTTATGAATCATTTCCCAAGTCAGCCACTGACTAGATTGAGTTGAGCCATCAGTGCAACTCAAGGAACTCAGACTCCTCTACTGAAGAAAAGATTTAGCACATTTTCCTTTTCTGTATCTGTTACAACCATACTGGTACCATTATTTAAGGGAGCAACACTCTCAACCCGCATATTTTTACTATTAATATACTTAAAAAACTTTTTGGGGTTAGTCTTAGCCTCAGCCGCAATTAACTCTTCATTTCCTTTCTTTGCCTTCCGGATCACTGATTTGCAACATTTATTATAGTGTTTATATTCATTAAATGCAGCTTCTGTCCCAACAGACTTGTAGTTTTTAAATGCCTTTCTCTTCTTTCCTATTAACTTCTTTACTTCTATATTAAGCCACATAGGGTGATTCTTAGTGCTTCTATATTTACTCCTTAAGGGAATAAATTGAGAACAGTAACGATTTAATATCATTTTAAATGACAACCATTTATGTTCTGTGTTTTTAGCTGAAAACTTATTGCCCCAGTCAATGCTCTGAAGGACAACCCTCAAGGCACTAAAATTAGCTTTTCTAAAATTCATGGTTTTTGTTGCTTCAGTATTTATTTATTTTTTGCACCAGACATTGAATGATATAACATTATGGTCACTATTACCCAGGGGTTCAATGACTTGCACATTTGCTATAAGTTCTGGGTCATTTGAGATCACTAGATCCAGAATAAAAAAAATTCTGGTTGGCTCCTCAACAACTAAAAGCCCCCATTATCATTACTTTACCCAAACTAGCAGCCTTTTCTATTTGCATCAGGAGCTACTCCTCCTCACTTACATTAGGGGGTCTATAGCATACCCCTGCAATTAATTTTTTTAACTCTTTACAATTGATGAAGAACTCCACCCATAAGACTTCTGCCCCCTCATTTTCTAACATAACCTCCTCCTTTATATGAGCTTTTAAATCCTGCCTAACAAACAGACATACCCCTCATACTTTTCTATTGCCTCTGTCCCTCCAAAACAAAGTATAGCCACTGACTGCCCAGTCATGCGACTCATTCAGCCATGTTTCGTCCACACCAATCACATATTTTCCCTCCAGTACCAGCACCTCCAGCTCTCCCATTTTACCAGTCAGACTCCTTGCATTTGCAAACATACATTTAATACTGGTACATGTGGTCTTCCCTATCCTTAACAGTGCCCCAACCAAATCTCTTCCCCATTTTCCCTTCTATTGCCCACTATCTCATTTAACCTGTCTTCCACTGAATCTTTTACTGAACCCCCCCCATGCCTAGTTTACAATCTCCTCCAACCTTCTAACTATCTCTTCCCCAAAACAGCTGTACCGTCATCATTGAGGTGCAGCCCACACCTAGCAAAGATCCTGTAAAGGTCCTTACGACAGATTACCCTATCCACCTTTCTAATAATTGAATCCCCTATAACTAAAACCTGCATTTCCGTCCTTACACTCCCCCCCACCACCCGAATTAGAGCCACTACCTCCCAGGGTGCTCTGAGAGTCAACCTGCACCATACATGCCAGTTCAGAGCTTTCCTCCCCAGCATCTTCAGCCAAAATGGTGAATCTGTTGTTTTGGACAAGCTATGGACCAGCAACCTACCCTTCTGTCCCCTACTTCCCCTCGTAACTCTAACAAACCTGCCTCCCTCATTAGCCTCCACTGCCCCTTCTCCTCCCCCCACTACACTGGCTCCTGTGAGCCTCTTTTTCTCCCCCACATTTGTCACTGCCCTCAATGCTGCAAGTTCCCCCCTTAGAATGGCAGAGAAGGTCGGTTGCCAAGGTGCATAAGCCTGGCAGCAGTGTTCATATGGACTGGAGGTCTCTGGCAGGGAAGGCAAATTAATAGAGAGTTACAGTAGTCTAGACGTGATATGATGAGAGGGTGAATAAGAATTCTGGCGGCATCTTGGGTGATAAATGATCGTATTTTGGATATGTTCCTTAGGTGGAAGTGACATGGAAATGAGGATCAAAGGACAGGGCAGAATCTCAGATAACCCTAGATTAGTTTGCCAAGGGAGGAAGTATAGAGATAAAATAATAAGGATAAAGATAACAATAATATAACCTATAATCAAGGCCCAGCAGTCAGTGTTCCTATTAGAGTTACATGTTAAGTTTATCATATACAGGTATGGGATTCAGTTATCCAGAAAACTCAGAATTATGCGACGACCATCTCCCATAGGCTCCATTTTAATCAAACAAAAAAATTTGCTTTTTCTCTGTAATATTAGAAATATACCTTGTATTTGATCCCAACTAAGATATAATTAGCCCTTATTGGAGGATTAACATTACAATTGTGTTTAATTAATGTTTACATGATTTTCTAGTACACTAAAGGCATGATGATGCAAATTACAGAAAGATCCCTTATCCAGAAAGCCCCAGGTCCATAGCATTCTGGATAACAGGTCCCATACCTGTAATAAAAAGACATTAGAATTCATGTTCTAAGTGCTAATTTTGATATTTTACTTTGTGGCTAAAGGAAAACAAGCAGAAATCCAACAGCAACAAGAGAGAGAAAGAAGACAAAAGCTACAAGAAGAAGAGCAAAGGAGACAAAATGAAGAAGAAAGAAGGAGGCAAGAACGTTTGGAGAGGGAAAGATGTATTCAAGAGGAAATTGAGAGAGAACAGAGGGCACTTGAGGAGAAAATCTCACAAACACATGAGAAGCTGCAATCAAAGCGAGGTCTTGGGTTACAAGCCAATGAGCGTTCCCACATTCTACACTATCTAGTTGAAGATGATGCTATGCCTATCAAAGTCAATGAGGTAATAGTATGAAAAGTATGTGTACGATGTGAAATTTGGTCTTAAACATAGTAAGAATTAATCTTATTCAACCTTTCCCAGCTTGTCCTATTAAAGACTCATTCAGTTTGGTTTATGTAGAAAAGGTGTATAAATATTATCTGAACTTCCAGAACTAAATATAAATGTATTTTTACACAGACATCCCTGATTCCATAGATTGAAAGGAAGCTGTGATTGTCTGTGCTCATTAGGACCAGTTCCCCTTACCACTTAGGGCTTAATCGCACAGTTTAATGCAACCCCTCCCTCATCTTATTTCATTATAATGATGGATTATGGAATTTGAAGTCTCTCTGCTTTTCATAGTGGCTGGTGCACAGATCCACTACAAAGCAAAGGGACTTGAAGTCACAGAATCTATCACTTCACAATGGAACAAGGTAAGGGAGGGGTTGCATTACATCGTGAGTCTGAGGACAGGTGGAAATTGGTTTGTCAGAGTATCATATTTACTTTCACTCTGTGGAATCAGGTATATATTGTAAGAAAATACATTTATTTTTCTAAGTTCGGATAGCTGAACTGAATGAGCTCACTTCAAGAAGAGGGTTATATTTTCCCATAAATGTTCTACAGCAGGGCTGTCCAGTTGAAAGCCTGTGAATCATATGCCGTCAAGGAATTTTTTCATCTCCCAAACTTCCCAAGATTTTTTATTTGTGACATCATGTCGGTTAAATATTATTTGGCGTATAAACGTGTTACAGATCATAAAATCAGTCCACTTCAGGGAAAAGAAATGGCAGCCCTGTTTAGAACAATATATTTCCAGTTTGGAGAGTAATAGAACAAATTATAAATACCAGTAGATGACCCAGATTGAGCCTTCTAGCATAGCCTTTTATCATATTTTATGATATAATTTTTTGCAAATAGCATCACATAGTTGGAAACCAGGTGCAGAGACAACAGAAACCTCTCAAACAAAGAAAAGAAATGGCAGGCTCTGCTGGTGGTGCTGGGGGCTTGAGTAGAAGTAGGGAATGTTGGTTAAAACTAGGACAGCTGATAGATGAGAGTAGAATAAAGATGGAACAAGTCAAGAGGATACCCAGGGTCAGATTGTCTTTCAGAGTACCAGATGATCTTCCACTTGAACCCTGGGTCTTGCGGGCTTTAGCCTATATAAAACTAAAACAATTTGGGTCTATATACAACTAAATGGCACTATGCATTTTATTGTTATGAGAGTGGGCCCTGAATGTCAGGTTCTGTACTAGGCTCTATGAGAATCATTCCAACACTGACTAAGAGCAGTGGAAAGAGATGTATAGGCTTAGAAGAGAAATGAAATGTTATAAGCTAATAGACAAAAGAGATTGCAAAATGAGCTTGGAGAAGAGGATGAGAGAAACAGTGAGAACAAAAAGATGGAGCGGCAGATGGAAATTTCTCAGTTGTAAGAAAAGTAGGCAAAAGATAGGGAGAAGAGAGAGAGAGAAAGATACAATAGAATTGGTTGGGGTAGAGGATAGGATGGATATATGTTATGAACACAGGAAAAAAAGAGAAAACATGAGCTGAGGGGGAGGATTGGTATATGGTGGGGATAGAGATTCGGGAAAGATTTATTGATATGAGGATATTGGAAAGAGATATGGGAAAAGTAACTTGGGAGAAAGATAGGAAACATAAGATAAGGAGAGGGAAAGGGTAATAAAAAGGATTTTAGATGGAAAAAAATAAAGACATGAGCAGGGAAGCCTGCCTGAAAAAGAGGGCATGATTAGGGAGATAGAGATAATGTAAACTAAGGGCGTATAAGGAAAAGATGGCAGGAGCTGAAGAAAAGGAAAACATATATGTAAAATTCACTTAAAGGAGAACTAAACGCCCCTTTAGGCAAAAGTCCCCACTGACCCCCTCTGCTGGCTCCCCTTCCCTGCCTTCCCCCTGCACAGTAGTGTAGCTCCGCCGCACATGCGCAGTCAGCGCAGCAGAGCTCATGGGCGCCATCTTCTGGCGCTTTGGTAATCTTCGTAGCTTCTTCCCTTGGTCAATTTTCGTTACTTTCGGCAGTTGAAACCAACAGGTAGATTGCTCCGGCTGTGCATGAAGAATCGGAAGCGACGAAGATGGTGCCTGTGAGCTCCGCTGTGCTGACTCTGCATGTGCGGTCAGTATTTCAAAGGGGAGCACAATTCAGGGGTAACACTGTGCAGGGGGGAGGCAGGGAGGGCACCAGCGGAGGGGGGCCAGTAGGGACTTTTGCCTAAAAGGGGGATTAGTTCTCCTTTAAGTGAATTTTCCATATATGTTTCCCTAGTACAAGTTGGAGGGTATGGAAGTAGAGTTGAATGAGTTGAATGAAAAGAAGAAAGATGCACAGTGGGTTGGGAGAAGAGGAGAGATAATGGTGTAATTTGTACTTTTTGAGGAAACAAAGTTTACAAAATATATTTTTTTTACTGTCTGCATGTGTATATCAGAAGAAATTTTGCAAAAACGTTTTTGTGAGACTACATTCTACTGTCTGGACAAATTTATTTTAACCATTAACTATTGTTATTTTCCAGATTGTTGAAACTGAAAAGAAGTTTGAACAAATGTTAAGAGATTACAATATAGATGAAAATGAGGAAATGCTTTCCAGAAACATTTTTGATAGGATACTTGTTTTGCAACATCAGATGGTGGATGAATACTGTAAGACAAAAAAAATACCGGTTCAATATATGGAAAATGTTGATACATTCTGGGGTTTTAAGAATCTTTCACTGACAGAAAATATCAATCTACTTGAAGCCATGATAAATGTTACCTTAAAAACATCCATGACTGAGGATTATTTTCCAATAGGCTCTGACAATTTTGATGAGAAATCATTTTATATTTACCGTATCGTGGACAATCTTTATGAGAAAAGCAAGACCTTAGCTGTAAATGTAATCAAGGGAATCATTTACCTGTTTTCAAAATCAAGTCAAGCATTCATTAGTCAGATATTATTTAGTGATATCTGGAAACCTGCTGAAGTTTTTCAGTTTTATCTTGAAGTCTGTAGCCAAAAAAAATCTGATGATATTGTAGAAAGCATTCTGCAGCAAGTCCAGACTTACCATATCAGAGTCGGTCATGCAATTATTGCTCTCCAAGATGATAGCCATCTGGAGAATCAAATTATGGATGAAAAAGACAAAGATGTAAAGTCAGTCATAGAAGAAATGAAATCTTCTGGCTATCCAGAAAGAACAATAAGCATTCTGGAAGAAGTCCTTCATAAAGTGTTTCTTAAACTTCCTGATTACCAGCTGGCAGATCTGGATGAGAAGATGAAGAGAGAAGGTATCAAAGAAACACAGGATCTTGACTTTTCAAACCCCAATACAGAAAATCTAATAAAGATTTTAATTGGCATTAGTGTTGCAGTTGAGGACACCACTACTGTTCCTGCTAAAAATCCTAAAGAAAAGGGAAGAGGCTACTTTCCTCGGGTTACCCAACTCGCTTCTCTGCTAACTCTACTGCTCTCCCAAACTCAAGACAGTAAGGGATGCCTTTTGGAGATTGCTACTGGAGAAGGAAAATCCTGTATTGTGGCGATGTTTGCTCTAATTCAGGCCATCAGGGGAAAGACTGTTGATATCATTACCAGTTCACCTGTGCTAGCTGTGCGTGATCAAGAAGAATGGAAGAAACTGTATGAAATGTTCGATGTAACTTGTGATGTAAATCCACCCAAACATTTAGAAACATGTGCAGGTGCCAATCAAAGAGATGAGCGAATACAAGAAGCTTATAGATCACAGATTGTGTATGGGACAGTTGACAGCTTTGCTGCAGACATACTGAGACAGGAATTTGAGAAAAAAAACACAAGAATGAATCGCAGATTTGACATTGCCATAGTGGATGAAGTAGATTATATGACTCTGGACAGTGGAGTACAGGTAACGTTCCTCAGCCATGAAGCTACCGGCATGAGACACTTGGACCAGCTTCTTACTGCAATTTGGACCAAGCTTTGTATGTGCCAAATGATTGAAGAGGCTGACACTGGAGAAGTCCTTTGGATGACTGGAATTCAATATTTCCATAAGCTGGCAACAGATGTTGTAATGGGAGAAACAGCATCGGATCACTTCAGTTCAGCTCATATACTGATGGCTGGAGTGCACATTGGGCTCATTAGTGAAGAGGAACTTCAGAATATAAATACAAAAGAAACTACGACAACTGATTATGCAGACATAGAAAGCCAAGAGTTGCAAACGTTACTAAGCAAGTTCGGACCGCAGCAGCAAAGAGATTTATTAACAATTTTTGCTACAGCTTTAAATAACAGTTTTAACTTTAAATTTTATGAATTTAGAAGAGAAAAGGCAGCTTTTACCGAAAAAAGCTGTGCCACGGAAAATAACCAGACCATCTCTGTCCTTCTCATGGATCAGGGACAAGCTTCTTTGTTGATGACGGAAAAGGATTTAATTAATGCAACAGTTGATGAATTGTCCCCTAAACTGAAATTTTCTGACAGTTACAATCCTAATGAAATGCAAGATGGTGAAATTATTCTACTCCCAGGACATCTGAGAAAATATACAGAAAACAGGTTGCGTATTTTTGTGGAAAATGCTCTTCGTGCCATTGTGATGAAAAAGGAAAGAGAATACACCATTGACTGCAGAGGGCAGCAAAATACACCCGAAAATCACTGCATCATACCAATCGATTTCAAATCAACAGGTGTTCTGGAGAAGAACAAACGATGGGGTGATGGCCTACAGCAATTCTTGGAGATAAAGCATCATCTAGCTTTATCCCCATTGTCAAATGTAACCAATTTCATGTCTAATTTTCATCTCTTTCAGCGATACACCAATGGATCTGGGATCTTTGGGGTATCAGGGACGCTGGGTGATGAGACTGATTTTATGTTTTTAAAAAAACATTACAATGTATCGTGTTATATAATGCCTACACACCGATATACCAAAAAAGTGGAGCTTCCTGTTCTACAAGTAGAAGGAGGCAGAGACCTTTGGATCACAGAAATATGTAAGTGTATAAAGTCCAGAATCAGTCCAACACACTTGTTTAAAAGCCAAGCTGTACTTGTCATTTGTGAGGATATGAAGACAGCAAACGAACTTAATAAAAACCTAATGGAACTTGAAGACATTGCACATCTCATGAACATCACCATGTATACCAGAAGTGATAAACACACTGTAGAAATAAAGACATTTGATTCTGGAAGTGTTATCTTGGCAACAAACTTGGCTGGCAGAGGTACTGACATTAAAGTTACTGAACAAGTTAACTGTAATGGGGGCCTGTTTGTGATACTTACTCACTTCCCCAGTAATAGAAGGGTTGAGAAACAAATCTTTGGGCGTACTTCTCGTAAAGGAAATCCAGGAATGGTGCACATGATACTAAATCAGCAGAACCTTGCTTCTTGTTACCAAGGTCAACCAGTGGAGGTTATGAGGCAGCTGAGAGCAAACTATGAGATGAAACGTATAGCTGAGATGGAAAATGATGAACTTGTGGAAGTTAAAATGCGGCACCAGCTCTTCACCTTCTTTTGTCAGCAGCTGAAAATGTTTGATCAAAAGTACTCCACTGATGAGAAAGAGGATATTTACACTTCTGACAAAGTTTACGAACTACCCTGCTTTTTGACTAACAGTAATAAGATTGATTACCGCCCTGCTCTCAATGCCTTAAAAGAGACTTGGGCTCTATGGCTCACACTCCATGAAGAAGACATCAATGAACAAAAAGATTTAGATACCTTGAAAGAAGACCTCAGGCTTGTTATACAAGATAAAATAGAAAACATTGTAAATAAAAAATCTGATAATTTCTACGACTTTGTCAAAGTGGCAATGGATCGCACTTATTTGCACATGAAAAATCAGAAGCAGGATTATGGTGCCTTATACTACTGGGAGAAAGTGGAACAAACTGATTGTGTATATAGAGCGATATCCCTTTACAACCGCGCCTTTATAAAAGTCAACCTTCAAAAAGGAGACTACAAGCAGGAGGCCATAAACCTGTTAGTGGATGCAAAGAAAGCCATTGATGTTTATGTCTCAGAGGTTTCCAACATTGCAACATTTGGCAACCTGACACAAAGGACCCAGTTTGAGCCACATAACAAAGAAACCAACCTGACATTACAGTTGCAAACTCGAATGAATTTGATTAAATCATGGACTGATTACATTGATAGTTCAGTGGATAAACTGAAGGAACTTCAGGACGCAAATAAGGATGCCATAGCAGAGGAAAAAATTGTGTTCAGCCTGACTGATAACTATGGAAAGATTGTCACTGATGAGATGTCCATGCTTTATGATTATGGGTTGTCATTTGTGTTTGAAGTAAAACAAAAGCCAGAGTTTTGCCTCAGTGCCTTGATTTGTGCTCTGCTTGGTGTACTGCAGGTCTTGGCTGGGATCCTTGTCTGTGGATTAACATGTGGGGTAGCCAGTCAGTTTGGCACGGGTCTCATATCGGAAGGCATTAGCGATGTCATAAACGGAGTTGAAGGCATGATAAAGGGTAGCTTTAGCTGGGCGGAATGGGCAGTAACAAAGGCTACTAGTATAGCATTATCATTGGTGACATTTGGTTTCAACCTTTTGAAAAAAAGCATCAAAAGCCATTTGGAATGTGACCAAAGAATTACTGAATGGAACAAAATCATTCACGTCTGTAGCTCATGATATTGTGAGCTCAGGAAATAAGCTCCTGTCTTCAGTCAGCACCAGTGCAAAAGCTTTGACCTCCTCCGCTAGTAAAGATGCAGTAGTGAACTCTATCAAGGGCCTTGCGACAACTCCAGCTAAAAATGTCATGATGCAAAGTGCAAAGATTGCTGGGAAGGAACTGGTTAAAAAGGGGGCTTTAAAAGCTTTGGAATTTGGTATTGAAAAGGCGATTAAAGCATTACTAAAAGAAATTATAGAGAAAACATGGAAGAAACAAATAGGAGAGTTTGTGACCAATAACAAAGAACTGGAGATGACATTGGTTTGCCTTGTGGCAGAACATGTGCCAGAAACCACACTAAAAGCTGACAACCCTCAACAGTATAACATTCACCCAAGAATGAAGGAACTTTTAATTGATGCCTGCAACTTTGCAATAGATGACCATGAGACCTTGCAAATTGTTAAATTACATTTGGATACTGCCCAAAAATTTCTACTTAAAGTTTTGAAATGTATTAATTTGCCTGGATTGCTAAAAAGTGCTGAGATAGCTGCCAACTTTACCAAAGTTACCAGTGAAATTTCAGATATTATTTTATCTCTGCCCACAGAAAAGATGATCAATGGCAACGTCATACCAGTTGTTAGATGCCAACTAACCAAAAACAATGAGTCCATTAATGATAACAGGAGGGAATTTCCAGCTGTGAAAATTCTTGCACAAAAGTTGCAGGCAATCGTTTCGAATGAAATTTCCAAGCAATTTATTGACTTATTAGTGAACCAGCTAACAACACTGACAAAAATTGCATGGGAAAATCCATGTATTCAACATTGTACAGAGAAGCTTAAGCACAGCACTAAAATTTGGATGGATAAGATTCCTGTAAAGAACATCATCTTTAGACGAACACAACAACGAGGCACTGGAATAAACCCAGAGCAACTGGAGAGTCTCTGCTTTGAAGAATCTTCTCCAGAAGAATCCAGGGTTTATGTAGAAACCCTGCAAGAAGATATCAGAAGCAAGTCAAGTGACAGATTCTCATACACAGATTTAGAACTCAACGTTCTCACAAGGAGTGACCTCCTGAGAGGCCAAGGGCTCCAGTTAACCATAAAAAATGAAAATGGAAAGAAACTATCTACTGAATACTATCCTGGGACAAATCCAGAGAGTGGCAATATTTTGATTGAGCTGCAAGAAAGGTGAGTAATTCTTCGACTTGAACTGATACTTAAGATAAAATACAACAAAATGAAAAATGTATTTAGAAACACATTCAACTATATGAAAAAGCTAGGGTACTTACTCCACAACTTTTCACCCATTAGAAGGATATTATCCTAGTACTTGCCTTTGTTGCAGTGCATTTAATCTCATTGCCCTTATGACAGTTTCCACTTTGCTAGCATACCTTGTTTTTAAAACCTGTCTGATAAAATAACACCCATCACTACATTAAATTAAACATATTAATGTTTCTATTTATATTCTATTCATCCACAGGTTCATGAATGGTCCTAAAGTTAAATCATTTATTTAACAATTCTCCATTCTCTAATCATATCATATTTACAAAATAACAGTTAAAAATACGTTAACTGTTCATTAAATCGTGATACATTTTGCTAGTTTATAATAATAACTTATTTATACAAATCACCATCTCCAATGGGTATAATCTTGCTAATAATCTCTTATAAGATGAAGAGACTAGCTCACATAATTAACAAATGCATATATCAGTATTGAATTCTCATTCTTCCTCTGAAAGCTCCTGCAAAGGAAAGTTCTGCCTCAAGAGTCCAGAGGGTGCCAGTGTATCCACCACTGAGAATGGAATTTACCAAGCTCTGGCACATGCAACTGAAAATACATCAGATCTGCGAATGGAAATCTATAAAGAGGTAAGAAAGAAAAAATATGTATAAAGAGAAACATTCCCTTACCTCTTGGGTTGCTTTGTGCAAGGAATAGAATATAAAGTATCTTTTCCAGACCCATTGCTGTCTCCTAGTGCAGGAATCCTTAGTCTATGGGCCAGAGCTCATATACTGGTCTATGTGTCCACCTGCTAGTCAGTGGGTCTCCATTATTATCTTTACATTATATAGTGAATTAAGTACCCCCTCTTGTAAAATATAAGGATATTATAAGTTACCGAGGAGTTTCATGACCATATAAAAACACGAGGCCGAAGGCCAAGTGTTTTTATACAGGTCATGGAACTCCAAGGTAACTTCTAATATCCTCATATTTTACAACTGGGGGTACTTTATTTATTATAATACACAAATTTCAGTGAGTCATGTGACAGAAATGACATCAGAACTCACCGTTTATAACTGATGACATGAGAACTCACCGTTTATAAGGATATAATTTACAAGATATTCATGGCTTTTGTGTATTATAAAGATATATTATATAAGAAAGGTTTTGCTGATATTTTTTTGTATTCCTTACAGATGGACCAGAACTTAGATCGTTATTTGTCACTTGTTACAAAAGAACTGCAGAGGAAGAAGCTCAGAGAAAATTATAGGGATGCATATAGATTTCTAACAGCACAATAATGCCATTAATCATCAAAGAATAATCTGCAAAATCAAGAAAATAACCCAGGTTTAAATGTATTTAAAAATATCCCAGCCTTATCAAGTATATTCTAAAAATAATTGGACACATTGTTTTGCTGAAAGTATCCAGACACTCCATCTAAACCTGGTCCTCAGTTAGAGCACCCACTGTTGAGTTCTAAAAAAATGTCAGCACCACAGCTTTTCATGGGGATTGGATTTTGTAAAATGGAAGAGGAAAAGACTTTGATTGGCCTGCACAAAGAGCTGACCTCAACCCAACTGAATATCTATGAGATGAACAGAAACACAGACAGCGAGCTAGGCCTGATTGCTCAACATCACTGTCCTACATCACCAATAATAATATTCCCACTAATAATATTCCAACGCTTAGTGGAAAATCTTCCCAGAAGAGTAAAACTGTTATATAAGCAAAGGGGCAGTTCATCTTCATATTAATACCCTTGGTTTGTTAATAAGATGTTGGATAGACAAGTGGTTAAATACTTGACCATCTAATGTATTATTAATTAATAATCAAAATCAGAATTGTATGCTGTTCCTGCAGAAAGATAATCATACATTTATACATATCGCTATAATTTAGATAATTATAGGAAATGGAAAATATATAAATATATAACAATTCTCATTAAATTTACATAGAATAAGGGGATTCACCATATACATTCAAAAGGTTTCATGTGGATCAATTGTATTCTCTAATTACCTTTCTTTAGATTGGGCTTAAAGGGATACTGTCATGGGAATTTTTTTTTTCTCAAAATGAATCAGTCAATAGTGCTGCTCCAGCAGAATTCTGCACTGAAATCCATTTCTCAAAATAGCAAACAGGTTTTTTTATATTCAGTTTTGAAATCTGACATGGGGCTATATATATTGTCAATTTCCCAGCTGCCCCAAGTCATGTGACTTGTGCTCTGATAAACTTCAATCACTCTTTCTGCTGTACTGCAAGTTGGAGTGATATCACCCCCCTCCCTTTTCCCCCCCAGCAGCCAAACAAAAGAACAATGGGAAGGTAACCAGATAGCAGCTCCCTAAAACAAGATAACAGCTGTCTGGTAGATCTAAGAACAACACTCAATAGTAAAAACCCATGTCCCACTGAGACACATTCAGTTACATTGAGAAGGAAAAACAGCAGCCTGCCAGAAAGCATTTCTCTCCTAAAGTGCAGGCACAAGTCACATGACCAGGGGCAGCTGGGAAATTGACAAAATGTCTAGCCCCATGTCAGATTTCAAAATTGAATATAAATAAATCTGTTTGCTCTTTTGAGAAATGGATTTCAGTGCAGAATTCTGCTGGATAAGCACTATTAACTGATGCGTTTTGAAAAAAACATTTTTTCCCATGACAGTATCCCTTTAAAGATGCGGTTCACCTTTAAGTTAACTTTTAGTATATTATAGAATGGCTAATTCTAAGAAACTTTTCAATTAGCCTTAGTTTTTTTCATTGTTTTTGAATTTTTTGCCTTCTTCTTCTGACTCTTTCCAGCTTTCAAATGGGGGTCACTGGCCCCATCTAAAAACAAATGCTCTGTAAAGCTACACATTTATTGTTATTGCTACTTTTTATTACTACTCATCTTTCTATTCAGGCCTCTCCTATTCATATTCCAGTCTCTCATACAAATCAATGCATTGTAGCTAGGGTAATTTAGAACCTAGCAACCTGATTGCTGTAATTGCAAGCTGGAGAGCCACTGAAGAAAAATCACAAATAATAAAAAATGAAAACCAATTGCAAATTGTCTCAGAATATCACTCTCTTCCTCATACTAAAACTTGTCTATGCATTCAGCTGGCTAGTATCTTAATAATGGACTTCCTGAAAATATCTATATACAGACAGTAAGTTCTTGGGAACATAAGCTAATATTGCAAACATGTTCATACATCCTTGTCCTAAAAGATCTAGTAGCCATACCTATGTAACACGGACCACACATAGATTCCAATTTATATTACAAGATCGCTCGGGTAATTTACAAATTGATTTACAATATAATTGCTTTGTTAATTTCCTCCAGAACAGTTAAAAACCTTCCCTGGACAAAAAGAACAATGTCCACATCTGTGTCAGTCCTTTAATTGGAGGGGACACTTGGACATTTTCCAGAACATTCTTCATTTGCAGATAGGTAGGACAATCCTACACTCGATACCATCTGAATTACAACTATAATCAATACCCCTTAAAATACATTGTACCCCCAATTTTACATTCCAAAGGTTTTCTCAAACCAGTGCTGCTGACAACTCTCCCATTCTTCTTACATGTAATTGGCAGAGCTGTCAACATTTCAATGTAGAATTTCAATAGGGATTGCTGTACACCTCAAATAACCAAAATTATTGAGTGGGGAAAAAAAGAAAAAAAATAGAAAATAATAAAGTCTAGTATCTTAAATACCATTTACACCCATCGTGTTCAGAGGAGCTTTAATCAGTTAAAGATAGATAGATAGATAGATAGATAGATAGATAGATAGATAGATAGATAGATAAGAAAAGGTCATCGCAAGGCGCCCTGTCTCACTAGCTGTTGGGGAACCTATTCCTGTCGGCGAACGATTCCGATACAATGCCAACCACTACAAGGCCATGGGAAATGACGCGGCCATGTAGTGGTTGGCATCGTAGCGGAATCAATGCATTTATTCTAGTGTAGGTATCGATACTACCCTAATCCCTCTTACACACAGTTACTTGTTGCACGTGTGATGTAATTATATTCACTTCACTCTCTCTAAATCTATCAAAAGGGGCACAATGATTGAATCTATACTACACTATATTATTTTCTATTTTTTCAGGTTTTTTCCCACTCATTAACGTTGGTTATTTGAGGTGTACAGCGATCCCTATTGAAATTCTGCTGATTGAAGGGTGAAGAGAGCCTTACTAAATGGTTGGACTGGGGGAACACTGGGTTTAAAATTCACTTTTTTATTACAACTTTTCAGTGTAGATGTCCGGGGGAACTTGCAGAAAATGTCTGGGTTTGTGATGTCACGCACATGAACAGAGCTCCTCCTGAAGCAGTGGTGTAACTATAGAGGAAGAGACCTGTTTCCTTTATAGCCAACAAGAAACCATAACCCTTCCCCAGCCGCTCTCTTGCCTGTGCCGAGGAAGCAGAGCACGTGAGCACAGAGCAGATAATGGGCAGAGTGCGGGCGGGAAGTGGGTGTGAGGATGGGAATCTGAGTGCGATGGGGCCAGGGTCAGACTGGGGGACTAGGGCCCACCGGGACTGCTGTTCAGGGCCCCCCTCCGCCTTCCCCACCCCCTACTCCAATGCACCTCTCGGCACGCATGCATGAAGGTGCTCATGCGCGAACGACACCACACGCATTTAGAGAGGGGTCTTCGGGAGAAGGAGTCTGGCCCGGTGTCGGCCCATGAGGGTTGGGGCCCAGCGGGTTTTTTCCCGGTGTCTCGCTGGGTCAGTCCGACACTGGCTGGGGCCCTCTGAAGATTTTTTTGCAGACTCTAGTTATGCCACTGTCCTGAAGCTGCAGAAACTGCCCCACTGACGTCACTGAAGTAGTCTGTGCATGTGCTCATTGATTTTTTTACCTGCAATTGTGCGAAATCATCAGAAATGGGGGGAATGCGTGTAAGAGACGGGAGACCGTGGGACAGGGCCAGAACTAGGGGTAGGCAGAATAGGCATGTGCCTAGGGCGCAAAAGCAGTGGGGGTGCCAGGCACGTACCTCCTCTGTTGCCTACCCCATGTCCGGTCCCCTCTCTCAGATGGTCTGTTCTTCATCCCCGTGTATTTGCACATGAACGCGCTTCGATTCGCACATGCATGCGATGGTCTGTGCATGCACAGCGAATGTCATTTCGCACAGGCGCGCAACCAGCCGGCACCGCGACCTACAAGGTTGTCTAGGGCATTTGTGGCTTATGTACAACAGGTAGTGATGGGCCAAGCAACCCCATCTTGTTTTGGAGAAGAATGGCAACATATTGTCAAATTGTCAATTTTTTCTTGTGTCAAATGAATTGGAGTCAATGAGCATTTTTTTCCCAGTGTAAAAAACACATAATCTTTTTCAACAAACATGCAATGCTGTTGGCATTTGGTGCATTTTTTTCCTGGCAAAACAAAATACATGGCAAAATGCTAATACTGCCACCTGTGTTTTTTTCTCACTTTTTTCTAGTTTTTCCCATATTAAAAAAAAGTTTTTTTATTGGTGAAACAATGGGCATTGAGAAGTTCTTGAGCAGATTCACAAACATTATCGTAGCTGGCAAGACTGCAAATTTCAGCAGAAGACTATATCTGGTGAAAAAAACCTCTCAGCTCTAGAACGTAATTTTATGATTGGCCACAAGTGGTTAAGAATATCTGTAATTTGGTAAACTGGCAGTGGTGCTTAGTCACAAAAGGCTAATCCCCAATTCCCTGTAATTCCCACATCCACATCTAATACCATTTAATTTTAATACCATTCTTTTTGTTTATATTTTCACTCATATTGATACTTTTACCTTTATTAATGTTTGCACGATTGTTCTTCCCCAATAATCTTTTTAACAAACTACAAGACGAAGGTACAATAACACGTAAAAGGACAACAAAGGGCGCAATTCGGATAAATCACCTGTGAAGCACAAGCAATAACCTTGAGGCAATGGCACCCCAGTTCAACATCGGATACATTATGTGTAACTATTAAAAAAATTACATCAAAGGTTTTTTGGGGTAGACAAGAGCTCATGTTTCATATAAGGATGGCAAGGGGTTGTTTGCAACATGCAGTATTACATATGGCCACCAGATGGTGTAGGGTAACCCTGAAATTTCTCCATGCAGTGTTCTATAATATTAATAGGTATGAGAGAACTAATTTAGCCTAGTTCTGAACTGGTGAAAGAACTTGCTGATCTGCAAAAAAAAAACCTGAAAATAGTTACAAAAATGAATGGTTTGGGCTTACTCTGTGAACAGTTTCTACCTTCTATTATTATCAAGTGCCAAGTGGCTTAGCAGAATTTACTCACATTTGAATGGGGGGAGGGAACCACTAACTTACTTAATTGGGCTTCTTCTCATGTACAAACAGGAAAAAATAGACCTATTATCCTTCTCGTCCTTTGTTTAGGGTTAAAAGGCCATCATGATAGTAGGTGCGTTGTACTCCCCTCACTCTTCTTCGGTTATAGAACTTTGGGCTTCTGTGAAGAAAAAAAAAGCGAGTGTCTTTCATTAAATTGACTGCGATGAGAGAAAAAAAAATTAAAGGCAAAGAAGTGAATTAAGGATAAAGGGCAGGGAGGCAAAGGTAAAAGGTACTGACATATTAGAGAAGAATATAAAATATCTATCTAAAAATCGATTTCTTGTTACATACTCATATGTTTTCCTTCATTCACATCACTTGTAAAGGGGCACTACACCCCCTTGTTCCACATGAACTCCATGAATAGGTTGTGCTGAACAGAATTTTTTAACCACAAAAAGATCTATGATTTTTGTTATTACTTGTGCTAAACAGGGCAAACCATGTGAGTCATATAATTAGATATCCAGTACACAGCCTTTCCCTTTGATGTAACTGGAGTAGGGTTGCCACCTGGTGGTATTTTACCGGCCTGGCCGGTAAAAATGATGGCTGATCCCAATGTCATTAATAGAGAAAAAAGATAAACATATAGGAAGGCCGGTCTTTTTTTCCAGAAAGGGTGGCAAACCCTGAACTGGAGTGACAGCAAGAGTTCAAACATGGAGTAGCTTCAGTTTACCTATTTGCCCAGTTTAGCTCAAGAAATGACAAAAACCATAATTGTTTTGTGATTAAACCATTAGGCAAATTAGGCAAAAAATCTGTTCAGCACAAGCCCTATTCATTGCACTTTTGTTAAACAAGGTGTCGTACTTTAAGAACATATCACACTTTGAGTATGAATCAAACAAGGCATACCCTAAAGTTCTTGGTCATGTCTCTTTATGTTTTGATTGCTCCTGAACACACCAGATTTGTGGCGAGGTCACAAAGGCCCGGGCCTAGGGCGGGATGCCGCCCAGCCACATCGTACTGAGGTCCGGAGAACTGTAGCGATCCTGTACATATGAGCCTGTGCACGTGTGTGCTTGCATGAGGTGGTGCGTGACAAAGCTGGAGGGGTCTAGGTCCTTGTGGTGCCAGACAAGGAAGTCCGGCCTGCACACCACACACTTTCCAAATGTGTTATGAGATGCAATATGCATTAACAGGTTGCAGTGGAGCTACCACAGAGGCTCTAACCAGTAGCAACCAGTGATGTGCCTGCTGGCCATGCTGCTCCTCTTGCGGGTCATGGGCAGATTTGTGTTGAGCTCTTCTGACTGCTTTTCCCACCCATGACCTTAGACCGCTGGCTTCTGACTTCCTGTTTTATAGGCCCACGCCTGTCCCATCCCATTTGTGATGTCATTGGTGGGGCCGGTTGATGCGGGTCTATAAATGGAGGGGGTTTGTCGGGTACGGATCCGGTAGCAACCAATCAAAAGTTAGCTTTGGCACTTGGAATAATGACCCCTGTCTCTAGTTATTATGGGTTAACAGCAAAATTGCCTAATGTTATTCCAAAGAGGTGCAAGTTAAACATATATACAGTGGCCATTGAATTTTAGTTACCATGTACACTTGTTAAGGTTGACTATGAAGATTTTCATTCATCCAGGTCATGGTATATCTACCAGGTCAATCTAAAAAACTTGTTGAGGTTGTAAGAGCAATCTCCTAATGCCATGATAGAAATGTGTGCAGTCTCCACTCCATACAATATGCACTAACCACTCATACATCCTGATTAGCGATGAAATGATGTGAACCCTGAGGCTGTTTGCAGACATCCCCCTGAGCAAGGATATAATTAATCCCACTGTCACTGTCTGTGCTGAGTCAGAGCTGCTGTATTGTACAGTTAAATAGTTGTAATCACTCTAAATATAACCAGTCAGCTGGACTGGGCCTGTCAACTCTTCTCATAGACAAACATACACTGGCTCCCTTTCCTGGTATATACTGCCTCTTGAACAGTGCCCCGCCAACATGCTTTATTATTATTATTTGGTTGGATCTTGCTGCATTACATACTTGCTTCTTGGGAAACAAGAAAGCAGAAAAGAGTAAGGATGGAGCCAGACTGGAACTATGGAGTAGTGAGTTCAGCACAAAAAGGAATAGAGCTTGGGAACAAGAGCAGGTACAGGTATGGAATCCATTATCTGGAAACCCTTTTATCCAGAAAGCTCAGAATTACAGAAAGGCCCTCTCCCATAGACTCCATTTTATCCAAATAATCCAAATTTTTAAAAATGATTTACTTTTTCTCTGCAATAACAGTACCTTGTACTTGATCCAAACTAAGATATAATGAATCCTTATTGGAGGCAACCCCATCCTATTGGCTTTATTTAATGTTTACATGATTTTCTAGTAGGTATGAAGATCCAAATTACAGAAAAATTCCTTATCCGGAATACCCAATGTCCCCTTCTATGTTTTACATGGAGGTGGTGAGCATTTGGACAGGCGGTAAGGTGCCAAGGCGGGGGGTGAGTGGATGGGAGTGCTAGAATGCTAGAGTATCTAGTCTAACCTTCTTCTGCAAAGATATCATTTACAATTTTATATCATAGGGAAATAGCCAAAATGTTGAAAATATACTATACTATGTATCTGCAGTATATTACAGCAATGAATGGATGTGGGTTGTGTGGTGTTGGTAGCGTTGTGATGATAGCCTAGGTTTTGAGAGAACACATATTGACTCCAGGACTGAATGATACCAAAATGCATCCACTTTAATGTAAACAATGAGGCCGAGAACAAAACATAAAGAATGGGTGAGGCCTAGAGGATTCTAAAGAAAAGATGATGGGAGAGTCATTGAAGATGATGAACAGAGTTAGGATATGGAATGGCCTACATGGGAAGCTCTACATCAGCAGGGAGCTCAAGAGGGTTTTGGGCAGTGGAGATTTAATTTATTGGCTGACTGGTCTTTTGCTATGGAAATCTGCATCTACATTTTCAGAGCCCTGGGACTCCCTCTTGTTAAAAACTTAAATGATTCTTAGATGACTTATGGTGTTCACAGGAGCGAAGGAGAGGAAGATGGAGAGAATACTGTAGTCACAAAGAGATCACAGAGGCCTAATTTATAGACTGCAGTGAAACCAGTACTGAGATTGCACCATCTCCCCGTACAAAAACAAGCGATACATCATCATACACTATGGTGGGTGTGTGTCAATAAAATGTCAATTGCTGTCCCATCACTCAAGCCCTATAAAAATGTGTGACAAATCCTGAGTGCTGCTGCAAGCCGGCCAGCAAGTAGAAGATTTATATGCATTCATTCAGGGATGCTAGTTAGAACCAGAGTTCAGCATCATCGGAGGCTGGAGATTGTCAGTGCTATTGCAGGGGATCAATGGACAGCATGTGGCCCCTGGGCTGCCTGTTGGGCAGTAATAATATCTATATCTATTCTGCATACATCTATTACAGCTTATAGAATGTGCTCTCTGACAGTGACAAAAAGTTAATCAAATATTCACATTTATAAAGACAAAATAGACAGGGGTAAAAGCAAAGGATTTGCCTGCATTATCTAAGCCTTATCCCATGTGCACTGTGCATTAGTTACATCTGAGAGTGGCTGAAGTTACGACAAACCCTTGTCAGTTGTGTGATTGTTATTCTCCAGGCAATTTACCAGGCAGATGACTAGGAAGCCAAATCCCATGTGACTTGCACACGCCTTCTTGGCTTGTATTGTGGCACCATTACTCTAGCCCATTAGTGTTAACTGAGAAGAAGTCAATAATGATCTTTTCCTAGACCAAAACCATGGAAAATTCTGGCTCTGGTCTGTAAAACTCTGCCTATATTAAGGGGCTTATTTACTAAAATCCTAATTTATCTCATAATATTAATAAAAAAAAAACAAAAGCTCGACCAAACTCCCATGCCCAATTGTAGCTTATTTATTAATAAACAAATTCGATTTAATCTGGTTCGTGAAAAAACTTGATAAAATTGAACGAAAACCCGAATCATACAAATTGTTCGGGCTTTCTTCCCCCAAAAAAACTAGTTTTTGCTAAAAAAAGCTTGGTCAGAAAAATTTGAAGTTTATTAAATAACCCCTAAATGAATAGTAACCAGCTAAATATTGTATTCATGTAATTGGTCTGCTTGTGACTTCTGTAGAAGTTATTGCATTCTTTTTCCTAGATGCACCTTTTCAGAGCTACTAAAGCTCTCACCTGTAGGCCAATGGCACATAGCTCATTTTCCCCCATATGTATGTTACTGAGCCTGGGCAAACTTAATGCCTTTTATTTTATAAACCCCTTTGATTACCACTGTGTTTTTATGGAGAACAGCAGCAGTCAAAAAGCTCTAATTGCTTGATACTGATTGCCTTATCAATGTCCTGCCTATGGCTACAGATGCATCAAATTCATAGTTGTAAACTGAGCCAGATATGGTATCCTTCACAAATGATTTAGCCAAATACTGGACCAGATCCAAACCCTGAATTTTCAAAATATGATCAAAATACCATCCACCAATCTGATCAAAATTCCATCTTGTAAATAATTGTCACCTGTGGTTGACCAAGTCACACAACATTTTGGCCAAATCCTGCAAAAAATGTTGGGTTTTGGGCGAATCCCAAACTTACATCCTGGTGCTGGTGGTAACAGGGTCGGACTGGACCAGTGGGACACTGGGGGGGAAACCTGATGGAGGCCGGCCCAAACCCACTACCTGACCTCCCCTACTGGCCCTGATAACCTTGCGTTTTAATGGCAGAAATATACATGCAGGACAGGGGTGGGGGGGGGGGTGGTGCATTGTAGGGGTTGCGGCTGGGGTGGGGGGCTGTGGAGGGGGGTTAAGCCTGCGGCAAGGGGTGAATGGGAACCCTTGACACGGCAACCCTGTGGGCCCTGGACCCCCAAGCAGTGACAAGCAATTAAAGGCTCCCCAAGGGCACAGTACTATACACATGAAAAGCACAGGCCTTATCTTGTGCTGCACTTCAAATTTGGATTACCATGATGAACATTTTATTGGGCACATCTTTAGGTCAACTTTTAGTATGTCATAGAATGGCCATTTCTAAACAGTTTTTCAATGGGTCTTCATTATTTATGGAGACAAACAAGCAATGTCTGGATGTTGGGCTAAACATTGAGTAATATTTAGAGGAAAATACAGTCCATTTCCCATGGAGTGTATTGAAAGCAAATAATTAAAATTTTAATTAATTGTAATAATAAAACAATACATTGTACTTGATCCCAGCTCACATGTACAAATCCATATTGCTGCCAAAACAATCATTTGGGGTTTGTTGAATTTTTAAATGTTTATTAGCAGATTTAAGGTAGGGGGGCCAAAATTACAGAAAGACTCCTTATCAGGAAACCCCATGGCTGGGCATTCTGAATAATAGGTCCCATACCTGTATGACATTTTAGCTATCACATAAATCAAAACTATCATTTTGGGTTTCTTGACTGTTTAAATGTTTATAAACAGATTTAAGGAGGGGGGTCAAAATTACAGAAAGACCCCTTATCAGGAAAGCCCCATGGCCGAGCATTCTGGATAACAGGTCCCATACTTGTATGACATTTTAGCTATCGCATACATTTACTGGTCAAACAGCCCTAACTTAAGGTGGCCATAGATGCAAAGATCCGCTCGTTTGGCCACATCGCCAAACGAGCGGATATTTTCCCGATATGCCATTAACAAACATGGCTATATCGGGGGTAATCTGATTGTTCGGCCGTATGGCCAAACGATCAGATTACGATGTGCCATGGACTCCGGCGGGATCGGTCGGGTCAAAATCAAACCTGAACGATCGACCAAACGACCGATCTCCGCCGGACGAAAGATGTCGGCACACGCCACACACGATCTGAAAATCGTACGAATCCTCGATTCGTACGATAGGATCTGTGTGTCTATGGTCACCTTTAGTCTAAGGGACCAAAGGGCGTTGTTTATTTCCATTACAGCCGGGAGCTGCACTATACAATTTAAGGGAAAATATACCACCCCTCCTCATTTTAACATAAGCTTATTCAGTTGAGCTTATATAGAAAAAGGCATATAAACATTATCTGAACCTCCAGAAATAAATTAAAATGTTATATTTTTACACAGACATGAATCCACAAATTGAAGGAACCCATAAAGCCAAACCATAACGCTATTTCTTAACATCCCTTGGGCTTGCTATTGTGTTTATGCACCTTTTTTGCATAATCCCAACTGAACGAGCTCCTGTCAAAAAGAGGGAGTAGATTATCCTTTAGCAAAGAGAACATTCTTTTACTAATTCACCACGATAAAAAATGGGCTGTCAATTTGCCCAGATTTATTGGATTAAGTCATAGACAATCCACTGACATTGCTGGGCTCAAATTGTGTTGCAGGGTTTCTGAGCCAACAACGCATGCAATATTGCACCTTCAGTTGGAAGCTTTGCTTAAAGCTAGAAAAGCATTTATTGACTTCTTCTCAATTAATTCCAGAATGGCTATAAATAGATTTACTTTGATAACCTTACTGTGTGAAATTTTGCTTACTTGTAATTTGCTTGCCAAATCGCTGCAGAAAAATTAAAACAGTGCTATCATTTTCGGCCTTTACTAAATGTACCTTAAATAATTGTATAAAATTCACATGTCCTTACTGTTAGATGTTATCCTAATATGAAGGTTCATTTCTTCAACAAATGATAGTTCCAACAACAGGGGAGTTATTAGCCAGAAGGTTTTGAAAAACAGGAATGCAATTACCCATTGAGCCTAATTGAATCAATTATTAATTTTTGACTTATCTACTATAATGATGCCAGGCGACAAATCTCCTCTTCTTCACGGCGACTAATCTCCCTGATCTACCTTCCCCCGGCCTAAAATGTAAATCGCCTGGGGGCAGGCACATGGAACGCTTTGTTTTCCGAAGTCGCCCGGAAAATGGGCGACTTCGGAAAACGAAGAGCTCTGTGTGCCTGCCCCTAGGCGATTTACATTTTAGCCGTCGGAAGGCAAGGGAAGGCAGATTGTGGAGATTAGTCGCTGCGAAGAAGAGGAGATTTGTCTCCTGGCGACTAATCTTCCTGAATCTGCCCGTGTGGCCAGACCCTTAAGGTTATCATTCTTACCAACTTTCAGACAAGTTAAATTGGCCATACACAGGCAGATTTAATCTGCTGATTCAGGCCCTTTAGGCCAACAGGACACTGGGAAAAAAAACGGTCAGCTCAGTCCTGCTCCCTGACTGAAACCATTGCTGCTGCTACAACAGGGTCGTATACCTCCAAAATGTTTTGTCTCGAGACAGTCCCGATTTTGACAGCTAAACCCGTAGTCCCAGATTGTTACTAAAATACATGGCAGATGCACTTAGATACTTTTGTAACAATTTAAGATAAGCAAAGAAACAATTGTAACGATTTAAGATAAGCAGGTCTCTTGGGGAAACTGTGGCTTGAAGCTTAAAAGGCAATTCACCTTCATTAGCAAAACTGTAATAACACTACAAAACACAAAAATGTGTTCAAACTTTCATAACCTGCCAAATTTTGTAAAATTAACATTGTAATTAGGGGTGTGACCACAAAGCAGGCATGATCAAAAATTCACCAAGTTCCGTGCTGGAAATCTTTTTTTCCCCTCTTTCTTTTTCCAAAATGTTGGGAGGTATAGGGTCAGACTCGCCCTGGTTGCAGCTGTGAGAAGGAAAAGGTCGGAAGGGTGTTGCGGCTGGAGGGGGCTGTACAGCTGGGGTGGGGAGGCGGGGCCCAGGGAGGGGTCCCCTGAGGCAGCAGCCCCGGTGGGTCCCAGGTACAATGCTTTATGGGAACCTCCAACGGGTCACTTGACCGATATCTTGATTAAAGCCAAATATCGTCCACCTTAAGTTTGCATATCGGCGAAATATCCACTTGTTTGGCGACCTTGCCAAACAAGCGGATCTTATAGCCTATAGCCACCTAATGGTCAAAGGCCCAATCTAGAACTTAAAAAACTCATATATCAATGCCAGTGATTTCAGTGCAACTTCGGAGTGGGGCGGTTCACCTTCATTTTATTTTTTTGGTGCCAATGGTCAACCTACTGAACCGTCTATCTAAAATAGTATTTATTAGCAATTTATGAAAGTATTAAATATACTTATGGTCAATGAAGTAATGTCAGAAATCAATTAATTTCACATTTTATTAATTATTTTTAATGAATTCACTAATAATACATTTATAAGCATCATTCTTCCCCAATGCATTCTTTTTTTTTATTGTTGCTCATGTTAAAAAACTCCCACTATACAATTTTTTAAGGATATTTTAAGAAAAAGAGAGGCTGGAACGGACCCCCCCACCACCACCACACTCTTTTGAAATTACGTAAAAATAGAGAGTTTCACAGATGCAATGACATTTCCTAAATTTCAATGTAGGCCCATGTATATACCAAAGTGTAATGCAAACTGTAGATGTTACCTATTGAATATCTCCCTAAGCTCATGGAAATTCCCTTGGGACAATTACTATATTAGAAAAGATGGCATCAGCCTTAGGAATAAATGGAAAGGAAGCATTGGGTTTCACTTCTGGCCATTAAAGCAGTGCAGATCACTCTGGCACTGAAGCATGGACAATACTCTTAACTTAAAAGGTTTTGGAAAGCAGCTGAGGCCCAGCCAAGCTCACTCTGTTTTGTGAAGGTATTGACAGAGACCCCAGATGTGACAATTCTAAATTGTGCTAGCCTGGTGCACCCTCTTCCAGCATCCAGCTGTGTGCTCTCAGCAGGCAGGAGACAGGAATAACTAGCAATATATTAATATGGCCTTGTTAAATGAGCTGATGATTAATCTAAAAAACGTTTGTGCTGATATATTTTCCATGTCTGTGAATGTTTGTAGGGTCCCATGAGACGCTGGGTGGGGATAACTGCTGAAGACTTTAGTGCTGACAACAGTGTTTTTTAGGGAGACTGGTGAAACAAGAGACAGAGCTCTGCAAACTGCAGAACATTCTTCACCCAAACCAGAAGCACTAGAGGTTAATGCAGGATAGCAACTCAGAGATTGTTTTTATCAGTGCAGGGTGATCATGGAGGGGGGAAGAGCAGAACTCATATCACAGAATGACGGAAGCCTGAGGTTTTTAAGCAGACAGAATAATGGAGTAGGCAGAACTAATTTGTTCTTGTCTTCCATCCAGTTCTTTGGCTTCCAAGCTAATGTCCAAAATAATCTCACTTTTGCACAAGAGCTTGATCAATCTTTCAGCGGTTGGACATTGTTTACATTTTTTTTTCGTTCAAGGGTACTTGCCGATTTCTTAAGGCCTCACTGGAAATTCCAGCAGCTGTATTTGCTCTCTCTCTTCTGATACAGATTAGCTCATAGCTTCTTATTCTGAAGAAGAGGTTGCACTAGTAAGTCTAGTCTAAGTCTCCCAGAAATTTCTTCTGAGAAAAGGGTATGTTAGTGCCTGATGAAGTTCAGGCCCGTATTTTCTATATTTCTGGCAAACCCTGAAT